>NW_026600315.1:107500-117500 GCF_029448725.1 Salvelinus fontinalis
CGTGTGTGTGTGTGTGTCTGTCTGCGTGTGTGTGTGTGTGTCTGTCTGCGTGTGTGTGTGTGTGTCTGTCTGCGTGTGTGTGTGTGTGTCTGTCTGCGTGTGTGTGTGTGTGTCTGTCTGCGTGTGTGTGTGTGTGTCTGTCTGCGTGTGTGTGTGTGTCTGTCTGCGTGTGTGTGTGTGTCTGTCTGCGTGTGTGTGTGTCTGTCTGCGTGTGTGTGTGTGTCTGTCTGCGTGTGTGTGTGTGTCTGTCTGCGTGTGTGTGTCTGTCTGTCTGCGTGTGTGTGTGTGTCTTTCTGCGTGTGTGTGTGTGTGTCTGTCTGCGTGTGTGTGTGTGTGTGTCTGTCTGTGTGTGTGTGTGTCTGTCTGCGTGTGTGTGTGTGTCTGTCTGCGTGTGTGTGTGTGTCTGTCTGCGTGTGTGTGTCTGTCTGCGTGTGTGTGTGTGTGTCTGTCTGCGTGTGTGTGTGTGTCTGTCTGCGTGTGTGTGTGTGTCTGTCTGCGTGTGTGTGTGTGTCTGTCTGCGTGTGTGTGTCTGTCTGCGTGTGTGTGTGTGTGTCTGTCTGCGTGCGTGTGTGTGTCTGTCTGCGTGCGTGTGTGTGTCTGTCTGCGTGCGTGTGTGTGTCTGTCTGCGTGCGTGTGTGTGTCTGTCTGCGTGCGTGTGTGTGTCTGTCTGCGTGCGTGTGTCTGTCTGCGTGCGTGTGTGTGTCTGTCTGCGTGTGTGTGTGTGTGTCTGTCTGCGTGTGTGTGTGTGTGTCTGTCTGCGTGTGTGTGTGTGTGTCTGTCTGCGTGTGTGTGTGTGTGTCTGTCTGCGTGTGTGTGTGTGTGTCTGTCTGCGTGTGTGTGTGTGTGTCTGTCTGCGTGTGTGTGTGTGTGTCTGTCTGCGTGTGTGTGTGTGTGTCTGTCTGCGTGTGTGTGTGTGTCTGTCTGCGTGTGTGTGTGTCTGTCTGTCTGCGTGTGTGTGTCTGTCTGTCTGCGTGTGTGTGTGTGTCTTTCTGCGTGTGTGTGTGTGTCTGTCTGCGTGTGTGTGTGTGTGTGTCTGTCTGCGTGTGTGTGTGTCTGTCTGCGTGTGTGTGTGTCTGTCTGCGTGTGTGTGTGTGTGTCTGTCTGCGTGTGTGTGTGTGTCTGTCTGCGTGTGTGTGTGTCTGTCTGCGTGCGTGTGTGTGTCTGTCTGCGTGCGTGTGTGTGTCTGTCTGCGTGCGTGTGTGTGTCTGTCTGCGTGCGTGTGTGTGTCTGTCTGCGTGCGTGTGTGTGTCTGTCTGCGTGCGTGTGTGTGTCTGTCTGCGTGCGTGTGTGTGTCTGTCTGCGTGCGTGTGTGTGTCTGTCTGCGTGCGTGTGTCTGTCTGCGTGCGTGCGTGTGTCTGTCTGCGTGCGTGTGTGTGTCTGTCTGCGTGTGTGTGTGTCTGTCTGCGTGTGTGTGTGTCTGTCTGCGTGTGTGTGTGTCTGTCTGCGTGTGTGTGTGTGTCTGTCTGCGTGTGTGTGTGTGTCTGTCTGCGTGTGTGTGTGTCTGTCTGCGTGTGTGTGTGTCTGTCTGCGTGTGTGTGTGTGTCTGTCTGCGTGTGTGTGTGTGTCTGTCTGCGTGTGTGTGTGTGTCTGTCTGTCTGTCTGCGTGTGTGTGTGTCTGTCTGCGTGTGTGTGTGTCTGTCTGCGTGTGTGTGTGTCTGTCTGCGTGTGTGTGTGTCTGTCTGCGTGTGTGTGTCTGTCTGCGTGTGTGTGTCTGTCTGCGTGTGTGTGTCTGTCTGCGTGTGTGTGTCTGTCTGCGTGTGTGTGTGTCTGTCTGCGTGTGTGTGTGTCTGTCTGCGTGTGTGTGTGTCTGTCTGCGTGTGTGTGTGTCTGCCTGCGTGTGAGTGTGTCTGCCTGCGTGTGAGTGTGTCTGCCTGCGTGTGTCTGTCTGCGTGCGTGTGTGTCTGTCTGCGTGCGTGTGTGTCTGTCTGCGTGTGTGTGTCTGTCTGCGTGTGTGTGTCTGTCTGCGTGTGTGTGTGTGTCTGTCTGCGTGTGTGTGTGTGTCTGTCTGCGTGTGTGCGTGTGTCTGTCTGCGTGTGTCTGTCTGCGTGTGTGTGTGTCTGTCTGCGTGTGTGTGTGTCTGTCTGCGTGTGTGTGTGTCTGTCTGCGTGTGTGTGTGTCTGTCTGCGTGTGTGTGTGTGTCTGTCTGCGTGTGTGTGTGTGTCTGTCTGCGTGTGTGTGTGTCTGTCTGTCTGCGTGTGTGTGTCTGTCTGTCTGCGTGTGTGTGTCTGTCTGTCTGCGTGTGTGTGTCTGTCTGCGTGTGTGTGTCTGTCTGCGTGTGTGTGTCTGTCTGCGTGTGTGTGTCTGTCTGCGTGTGTGTGTCTGTCTGCGTGTGTGTGTCTGTCTGCGTGTGTGTGTGTCTGTCTGCGTGTGTGTGTGTCTGTCTGCGTGTGTGTGTGTCTGTCTGCGTGTGTGTGTGTCTGTCTGCGTGTGTGTGTGTCTGTCTGCGTGTGTGTGTGTCTGTCTGCGTGTGTGTGTGTCTGTCTGCGTGTGTGTGTGTCTGTCTGCGTGTGTGTGTGTCTGTCTGCGTGTGTGTGTGTCTGTCTGCGTGTGTGTGTGTCTGTCTGCGTGTGTGTGTGTCTGTCTGCGTGTGTGTGTGTCTGTCTGCGTGTGTGTGTGTCTGTCTGCGTGCGTGTGTGTCTGTCTGCGTGCGTGTGTCTGTCTGCGTGCGTGTGTCTGTCTGCGTGCGTGTGTGTCTGTCTGCGTGCGTGTGTGTCTGTCTGCGTGTGTGTGTCTGTCTGCGTGTGTGTGTCTGTCTGCGTGTGTGTGTGTGTGTCTGCCTGCGTGTGTGTGTGTGTCTGTCTGCGTGTGTGTGTGTGTCTGTCTGCGTGTGTGTGTCTGTCTGTCTGCGTGTGTGTGTCTGTCTGTCTGCGTGTGTGTGTGTGTGTCTGTCTGCGTGTGTGTGTGTGTGTCTGTCTGCGTGTGTGTCTGTGTGTGTCTGTCTGCGTCTGTGTGTGTCTGTCTGCGTGTGTGTGTGTCTGTCTGCGTGTGTGTGTGTCTGTCTGCGTGTGTGTGTGTCTGTCTGCGTGTGTGTGTGTCTGTCTGCGTGTGTGTGTGTGTCTGTCTGCGTGTGTGTGTGTCTGTCTGCGTGTGTGTGTGTCTGTCTGCGTGTGTGTGTGTCTGTCTGCGTGTGTGTGTGTCTGTCTGCGTGTGTGTGTGTCTGTCTGCGTGTGTGTGTGTCTGTCTGCGTGTGTGTGTGTCTGTCTGCGTGTGTGTGTGTCTGTCTGCGTGTGTGTCTGTCTGTCTGCGTGTGTGTCTGTCTGTCTGCGTGTGTGTCTGTCTGCCTGCGTGTGTGTCTGTCTGTCTGCGTGTGTGTCTGTCTGTCTGCGTGTGTGTCTGTCTGTCTGCGTGTGTGTCTGTCTGTCTGCGTGTGTGTCTGTCTGTCTGCGTGTGTGTGTGTCTGTCTGCGTGTGTGTGTGTCTGTCTGCGTGTGTGTGTGTCTGTCTGCGTGTGTGTGTGTCTGTCTGCGTGTGTGTGTGTCTGTCTGCGTGTGTGTGTGTCTGTCTGCGTGTGTGTCTGTCTGTCTGCGTGTGTGTCTGTCTGTCTGCGTGTGTGTCTGTCTGTCTGCGTGTGTGTCTGTCTGTCTGCGTGTGTGTCTGTCTGTCTGCGTGTGTGTGTGTCTGTCTGCGTGTGTGTCTGTCTGTCTGCGTGTGTGTCTGTCTGTCTGCGTGTCTGTCTGTCTGTATGCGTGTCTGTCTGTCTGTATGTGTGTCTGTCTGTATGTGTGTCTGTCTGCGTGTGTGTGTGTCTGTCTGCGTGTGTGTGTCTGTCTGCGTGTGTGTGTCTGTCTGCGTGTGTGTGTGTGTGTGTGTGTGTGTGTCTGTCTGCGTGTGTGTGTATGTGTGTGTCTGTGTGCGTGTGTCTGTGTGTGTGTGTCTGCGTGTGTCTGTGTGTGTGTGTGTGTGTCTGTCTGCGTGTGTCTGCGTGTGTGTGTCTGTCTGTCTGCGTGTGTCTGTGTGTGTGGGTTCTGTGTTGTTTTACAGTGTATTGAATGTCCCTCTGGCATTCAGTAAGAATGAACTGCAGTAACAATGGTTCAACTACCCAGGGGGGTTGTCACACACACAGTACGACTAACAAACACACACCCCCCCATCTGTCTTGCCAGGGACATTATCACCTCTCATGCCTCCTCTGTAGCAGAGGAAGTTTGACCTTCCCTCCCCTGTCGTAAAACATCTCCACCATAACATTCCCACAACCAAACGACACACCAACGAACTCTAGCCAACACCACACACACACACACACAGCCGACAACACACACACACACAGCCGACAACACACACACACACACAGCCGACAATACACACACAGCAAACACACACAAACAGCAGACAACACACACACACACACAGCAGACAACACACACACACACCCAGCAGACAACACACACAGCAGACAACACACACAGCAGACAACACACACACAGCAGACAACACACACACACACACACACAGCAGACAACACACACACACACACACACACAGCAGACAACACACACACACACACACACAGCAGACAACACACACACACACACACACAGCAGACAACACACACACACACACAGCAGACAACACACACACACACACAGCAGACAACACACACACACACACAGCAGACAACACACACACACACACAGCAGACAACACACACACACACACAGCAGACAACACACACACACACACAGCAGACAACACACACACACACACAGCAGACAACACACACACACACACAGCAGACAACACACACACACACACAGCAGACAACACACACACACACACAGCAGACAACACACACACACACACAGCAGACAACACACACACACACACAGCAGACAACACACACACACACACAGCAGACAACACACACACACACACAGCAGACAACACACACACACACACAGCAGACAACACACACACACAGCAGACAACACACACACACAGCAGACAACACACACACACAGCAGACAACACACACACACAGCAGACAACACACACACACAGCAGACAACACACACACACAGCAGACAACACACACACAGCAGACAACACACACACACAGCAGACAACACACACACACAGCAGACAACACACACACACCTAACAGACAACACACACACACAGCCGACAACACACACAAACACACACACAGCCGACAACACACACAAACACACACACAGCCGACAACACACACAAACACACACACAGCCGACAACACACACAAACACACACACAGCCGACAACACACACAAACACACGCACAGCCGACAACACACACAAACACACGCACAGCCGACAACACACACACACACACGCACAGCCGACAACACACAAACACACGCACAGCCGACAACACACACACACGCACAGCCACCAACACACACACACGCACAGCCGACAACACACACACGCACAGCCGACAACACACACACGCACAGCCGACAACACACACACGCACAGCCGACAACACACACACGCACAGCCGACAACACACACACGCACAGCCGACAACACACACACGCACAGCCGACAACACACACACGCACAGCCGACAACACACACACGCACAGCCGACAACACACACACGCACAGCCGAAAACACACACACACACGCACAGCAACACACACAGCCAGCAACACACACACACACAGCCGACAACACACGCACAGCCGACAACACACACACACACACAGCAGACAACACACACACACACACAGCAGACAACACACACACACACAGCAGACAACACACACACACACAGCAGACAACACACACACACGCACAGCAGACAACACACACACACGCACAGCAGACAACACACACACACGCACAGCAGACAACACACACACAGCAGACAACACACACACACACAGCAGACAACACACGCACAGCAGACAACACACGCACAGCCGACAACACACACACGCACAGCCGACAACACACACACGCACAGCCGACAACACACACACGCACAGCCGACAACACACACACGCACAGCCGACAACACACACACGCACAGCCGACAACACACACACGCACAGCCGACAACACACACACGCACAGCCGACAACACACACACGCACAGCCGACAACACACACACGCACAGCCGACAACACACACACGCACAGCCGACAACACACACACGCACAGCCGACAACACACACACGCACAGCCGACAACACACACACGCACAGCCGACAACACACACACACACGCACAGCAACACACACACGCACACAGCCGACAACACACGCACAGCCGACAACACACACACACACACAGCCGACAACACACACACACACACAGCCGACAACACACACACACACACACAGCCGACAACACACACACACACACACAGCCGACAACACACACACACACACACAGCAGACAACACACACACACACACAGCAGACAACACACACGCACAGCAGACAACACACACACACGCACAGCAGACAACACACACACACGCACAGCAGACAACACACACACACGCACAGCAGACAACACACACACACACACAGCAGACAACACACACACACACACAGCAGACAACACACACACAGCAGACAACACACACACAGCAGACAACACACACACACACACAGCAGACAACACACACACACACAGCAGACAACACACACACACAGCAGACAACACACACACACACAGCAGACAACACACACGCACAGCAGACAACACACACGCACAGCAGACAACACACACGCACAGCAGACAACACACACACGCACAGCAGACAACACACACACGCACAGCAGACAACACACACACGCACAGCCGACAACACACACACGCACAGCCGACAACACACACACGCACAGCCGACAACACACACCCGCACAGCCGACAACACACACACAGCCGACAACACACACACAGCCGACAACACACACACAGCCGACAACACACACACAGCCGACAACACACACACAGCCGACAACACACACACAGCCGACAACACTCACACAGCCGACAACACTCACACAGCCGACAACACACACACAGCCGACACACACACACACACGCACAGCCGACAACACACACACGCACAGCCGACAACACACACACGCACAGCCGACAACACACACACACAGCAGACAACACACGCACAGCCGACAACACACACACACACACAGCCGACAACACACACACACACACAGCCGACAACACACACACACACACAGCAGACAACACACACACACACACAGCAGACAACACACACACACACACAGCAGACAACACACACGCACAGCAGACAACACACACACACGCACAGCAGACAACACACACACACACACAGCAGACAACACACACACACACACAGCAGACAACACACACACACACACAGCAGACAACACACACACACACACAGCAGACAACACACACACACACACAGCAGACAACACACACACACACACAGCAGACAACACACACACACACACAGCAGACAACACACACACACACACAGCAGACAACACACACACACACAGCAGACAACACACACACACAGCAGACAACACACACGCACAGCAGACAACACACACACACAGCAGACAACACACACACGCACAGCAGACAACACACACACGCACAGCAGACAACACACACACGCACAGCCGACAACACACACACGCACAGCCGACAACACACACACGCACAGCCGACAACACACACACGCACAGCCGACAACACACACACACACACACCCGCACAGCCGACAACACACACCCGCACAGCCGACAACACACACCCGCACAGCCGACAACACACACCCGCACAGCCGACAACACACACCCGCACAGCCGACAACACACACAGCCGACAACACACACAGCCGACACACACAGCCGACACACACACAGCCGACACACACACACACACGCACAGCCGACAACACACACACACACGCACAGCCGACAACACACACACACGCACAGCCGACACACACACACACACGCACAGCCGACAACACACACACGCACAGCCGACAACACACACACGCACAGCCGACAACACACACACGCACAGCCGACAACACACACACGCACAGCCGACAACACACACACGCACAGCCGACAACACACACACACAGCAGACAACACACATACACAGCAGACAACACACACACACAGCCGACAACACACACGCACAGCCGACACACACACACACACGCACAGCCGACAACACACACACACACAGCAGACAACACACACACACAGCAGACAACACACACACACAGCAGACAACACACACACACAGCAGACAACACACACCCGCACAGCCGACAACACACACACACACAGCCGACAACACTCACACAGCCGACAACACTCACACAGCCGACAACACACACACACACACGCACAGCCGACACACACACACGCACAGCAGACACACACACACGCACAGCAGACAACACACGCACAGCCGACAACACACACACACACAGCAGACAACACACACACACAGCAGACAACACACACACACAGCAGACAACACACACACACAGCAGACAACACACACACACAGCAGACAACACACACACACAGCAGACAACACACACACACAGCAGACAACACACACACACAGCAGACAACACACACACACAGCAGACAACACACACACACAGCAGACAACACACACACACAGCAGACAACACACACACACAGCAGACAACACACACACACAGCAGACAACACACACACACAGCCGACAACACACACACAGCCGACAACACACACACAGCCGACAACACACACACACACACGCACAGCCGACACACACACACGCACAGCAGACAACACACACACACGCACAGCCGACAACACACACACACACAGCAGACAACACACACACACAGCAGACAACACACACACACAGCAGACAACACACACACACAGCAGACAACACACACACACAGCAGACAACACACACACACAGCAGACAACACACACACACAGCAGACAACACACACACACAGCCGACAACACACACACACAGCCGACAACACACACACACAGCCGACAACACACACACACCCAGCCGACAACACACACACACCCAGCCGACAACACACACACACCCAGCCGACAACACACACACACACACACAGCGGACAACACACACACACACAGCGGACAACACACACACACACAGCGGACAACACACACACACACAGCGGACAACACACACACACACACAGCCGACAACACACACACACACACAGCCGACAACACACACACACACACAGCCGACAACACACACACACACACAGCCGACAACACACACACACAGCAGACAACACACACACACACAGCAGACAACACACACACACACACAGCAGACAACACACACACACACACAGCAGACAACACACACACACACACAGCAGACAACACACACACACACACAGCAGACAACACACACACACAGCAGACAACACAGGAAGGAAAGAGGAAGAAGTCAGAGGTCATGTGACACAGAGTGGAACTGGGAGGTGTGTGTGTGTGTGTGTGTGTGTGTGTGTGTGTGTGTGTGTGTGTGTGTGTGTGTGTGTGTGTGTGTTACCTGAATGTGAGGTTCCATTTCTTCAGTAATATCTCTCCATACTGCTCTCTCATCTCAAACATCATATCAAACAGCTGAGACACTGGGAACCCATAGCCCTGGAACGAGGGATGGCAAGGAGGAGACAGGGGGGAAGGAGACGGGAGGGAAGGAGACGGGAGGGAAGGAGACGGGAGGGAAGGAGACGGGAGAGAAGGAGACGGGAGGGAAGGAGACGGGAGGGAAGGAGACGGGAGGGAAGGAGACGGGAGGGAAGGAGACGGGAGGGAAGGAGACGGGAGGGAAGGAGACGGGAGGGAAGGAGACGGGAGGGAAGGAGACGGGAGGGAAGGAGACGGGAGGGAAGGAGACGGGAGGGAAGGAGACGGGAGGGAAGGAGACGGGAGGGAAGGAGACGGGGGGGAAAGAGAC
>NW_026600315.1:120000-364314 GCF_029448725.1 Salvelinus fontinalis
AGAGATAGAGACGGGGGAGAGAGCGAGAGAGAGAGCGAGAGACGGGGGAGAGAGCGAGAGAGAGAGCGAGAGACGGGGGAGAGAGCGAGAGAGAGAGCGAGAGAGAGAG
The DNA here is from genome assembly GCF_029448725.1 of Salvelinus fontinalis. Lineage (NCBI taxonomy): Eukaryota > Metazoa > Chordata > Actinopteri > Salmoniformes > Salmonidae > Salvelinus > Salvelinus fontinalis. The sequence goes on from NW_026600315.1 coordinate 120,110, forward strand.
CGAGAGACGGGGAGAGAGCGAGAGAGAGAGCGAGAGACGGGGGAGAGAGCGAGAGAGAGAGCGAGAGACGGGGGAGAGAGCGAGAGAGAGAGCGAGAGACGGGGGAGAGAGCGAGAGAGAGAGCGAGAGACGGGGGAGAGAGCGAGAGAGAGAGCGAGAGACGGGGGAGAGAGCGAGAGAGAGAGAGAGACGGGGGAGAGAGCGAGAGAGAGCGAGAGACGGGGGAGAGAGCGAGAGAGAGAGCGAGAGACGGGGGAGAGAGCGAGAGACGGGGGAGAGAGCGAGAGACGGGGGAGAGAGCGAGAGAGAGAGCGAGAGACGGGGGAGAGAGCGAGAGAGAGAGCGAGAGACGGGGGAGGGCGAGAGAGAGAAAGAGACGGGGGAGAGCGAGAGAGAGACAGGTGAAGAGAGAGAGACGGGGGAAGAGAGAGAGACGGGGGTGAGAGAGAGACGGGGGGGTGAGAGAGACGGGGAAGTGAGAGAGACGAGAGAGAGAGAGGGTTAAGACAGAAAAATATAAATAAAAGACAAAAACAGTTTGACTTTTATTTAACCAGGTAAACAATTGTTAACATATTTGACAATATCTTTTTATTTACTATTCTATAATGACATTATGTCAGAGATAGAAAGACAGCGAGAATGAGAAGGAAATGAGAGAGACAGAGAAAAGGAAAGCGTGAGAAGGGGGAGACGATACAGGTCCAGTGGAAGAGAGAGAGACGGGAGGTATCAATTAGGGTTGGCCCGATGTTACCACCATTATTGACGGCCGTCGTCGATGGTGGGTGACGACGTCGTGATGTCACAAATTACGGTTTAGCCTTCGAATCTGAGCGGAGTCAGGTAGCTCATGACAGCGCGCCAACTGACCTATTCAGCCATAGTCTAAACGTTCAACACACATGTGGTCGATAGACTAAAACAATGCAAGGGAACAATGTGGATTCGAGAGAGAGCGGAAAGCACTAGAACTCCGCAAAATGTCAGATTTGAAATGGCGCAACAGACATTAGATAAAGTTTCCGCAGCAGTGTTTCAAATATGCTGTAAAATGTAATAAATTAAGGGATGAGTCGGTGTCGGAGATGTATCACAAAGAACCTCATTCCCTCTCCACCATGCCAGTGGGTCACCGTCTCCTCCGATGCCATCTACAATGAGGTAGTCTTTTGTACCAATTTAAATAAGAAGAATTCCATACAGCCTAGACTAAGCAGCAAATGATAACCAAAGTGTGTAACTACAATCCTCTACATTGCATCATTCCCGCCCCGGATAAAACAAACACACAAAAAAGACGATTATATCGTATGTCAAAGATGTTTGGACAGGTCGCTGGGACGTTCCGTCATTCCAGACATCGCCCAACCCTAGTATGGATAGAAAGAAGAGAGACAGACAGAGCGGGAAAGCCCTGGTCGATGGGCTATTTGGAGAAGTGTCTGTCTTCTCTGCTCCAGACAGTGAACATTCCCGATATTCCCATCCAGACTGTCGGAATAACACGGATATGCCACCTCACATCCCACACACCATCAATCCTCATTCAACACCTTCCTTTGTGTGTGTGTGTGTGTGTGTGTGTGTGTGTGTGTGTATGTGTGTGTGTGTGTGTGTGTGTGTGGTGTGTGTGTGTGTGGTGTGGTGTGTGTGTGTGTGTGTGGTGTGTGTGGTGTTTTTTAGGCCAGAAGGGCCCAGAGAAAGGAGAGGTTGGGAGAAAAGAGAGAAAGACCAGAGAGAAAAGAAGAGAGAGAGTGTGGTCAGAATGGGAAGACGGGTAGATGGAGGCATGGAAGAGAGGTATGCATGCAAGGAAGGCTGGAATAAGCTTTTAAATGAAGTGTCACTGAATAGCTGAACACACATCCTATCCAGTCAGGTCATGTGATCCATCTATGCCAAGAAACACAACAATTTAGATGGCTTGATGAATAGAGGGGAGAATGAAAGATGGATAGGGAGAGAGGAGGGGTGGAGAACTTACCCTACTATTTGATTGAAGTACCTCCTGTATCCTTCCAAGGTTTCGTGCTAGATGAAGAGAAGAATAGAATTCAAACAGCTACTGACCTCTGGAAAGACAATAACAACATGGCTACCTTGTCAAATTCAAACAGCTACTGACCTCTGGAAAGACAGTAACAACATGGCTACCTTTTCAAACAACTACTGACCTCTGGAAAGACAGTAACAACATGGCTACCCTGTCAAACAACTACTGACCTCTGGAAAGACAATAACAACATGGCTTCCTTTTCAAACAGCTACTGACCTCTGGAAAGACAGTAACAACATGGCTACCCTGTCAAATTCAAACAGCTACTGACCTCTGGAAAGACAATAACAACATGGCTACCCTGTCAAATTCAAACAACTACTGACCTCTGGAAAGACAATAACAACATGGCTACCCTGTCAAACAACTACTGACCTCTGGAAAGACAGTAACAACATGGCTACCTTGTCAAACAGCTACTGACCTCTGGAAAGACAATAACAACATGGCTTCCTTTTCAAACAACTACTGACCTCTGGAAAGACAATAACAAAATGGCTACCTTGTCAAACAACTACTGACCTCTGGAAAGACAGTAACAACATGGCTACCTTGTCAAACAGCTACTGACCTCTGGAAAGACAATAACAACATGGCTACCCTGTCAAACAACTACTGACCTCTGGAAAGACAATAACAACATGGCTTCCTTTTCAAATTCAAACAGCTACTGACCTCTGGAAAGACAGTAACAACATGGCTTCCTTTTCAAATTCAAACAGCTACTGACCTCTGGAAAGACAGTAACAACATGGCTTCCTTTTCAAATTCAAACAACTACTGACCTCTGGAAAGACAGTAACAACATGGCTTCCTTTTCAAATTCAAACAACTACTGACCTCTGGAAAGACAGTAACAACATGGCTTCCTTTTCAAACAACTACTGACCTCTGGAAAGACAGTAACAACATGGCTTCCTTTTCAAACAACTACTGACCTCTGGAAAGACAATAACAACATGGCTTCCTTTTCAAATTCAAACAGCTACTGACCTCTGGAAAGACAGTAACAACATGGCTTCCTTTTCAAACAACTACTGACCTCTGGAAAGACAGTAACAACATGGCTTCCTTTTCAAACAACTACTGACCTCTGGAAAGACAATAACAACATGGCTTCCTTTTCAAATTCAAACAGCTACTGACCTCTGGAAAGACAGTAACAACATGGCTTCCTTTTCAAACAACTACTGACCTCTGGAAAGACAGTAACAACATGGCTTCCTTTTCAAATTCAAACAACTACTGACCTCTGGAAAGACAATAACAACATGGCTTCCTTTTCAAATTCAAACAACTACTGACCTCTGGAAAGACAATAACAACATGGCTTCCTTTTCAAATTCAAACAACTACTGACCTCTGGAAAGACAGTAACAACATGGCTACCTTTTCAAATTCAAACAACTACTGACCTCTGGAAAGACAGTAACAACATGGCTACCTTTTCAAATTCAAACAACTACTGACCTCTGGAAAGACAATAACAACATGGCTTCTGTTTTCAAATTCAAACAACTACTGACCTCTGGAAAGACAGTAACAACATGGCTTCCTTTTCAAACAACTACTGACCTCTGGAAAGACAGTAACAACATGGCTTCTGTTTTTGAAGTTGGTGTGATGGGGAGGGTAGACAGCAAAGAGGGCAGACAGCAGGGAGGTGGGGAGGGTAAGTGTCTACTCTCAGCTCAAAGGTGAGGGGTGATATCTACCATGTTAGAGTGGGGTTACAGTACGAGGTGAGGTGAGGGGTGATATCTACCATGTTAGAGTGGGGTTACAGTACGAGGTGAGGGGAGAGGTGATATCTACCATGTTAGAGTGGGGGTACAGTACGAGGTGAAGGGTGATATCTACCATGTTAGAGTGGGGTTACAGTACGAGGTGAGGGGTGATATCTACCATGTTAGAGTAGGGTTGCAGTACGAGGTGAGGTGAGGGGTGATATCTACCATGTTAGAGTGGGGTTACAGTACGAGGTGAGGGGGGATATCTACCATGTTAGAGTGGGGTTACAGTACGAGGCGAGGTGAGGGGTGATATCTACCATGTTAGAGTGGGGTTACAGTACAAGGTGAGGGGTGATATCTACCATGTTAGAGTGGGGTTGCAGTACGAGGTGACGGGTGATATCTACCATGTTAGAGTGGGGTTACAGTACGAGGTGACGAGTGATATCTACCATGTTAGAGTGGGGTTTACAGTACGAGGTGACGGGTGATATCTACCATGTTAGAGTGGGGTTACAGTACGAGGTGAGGGGTGATATCTACCATGTTAGAGTGGGGTTTACAGTACGAGGTGAGGGGGGGGTGATATCTACCATGTTAGAGTGGGGTTACAGTACGAGGCGAGGGGTGATATCTACCATGTTAGAGTGGGGTTACAGTACGAGGTGAGGTGAGGGGTGATATCTACCATGTTGGAGTGGGGTTGCAGTACGAGGTGAGGGGTGATATCTACCATGTTAGAGTGGGGTTACAGTACGAGGCGAGGTGAGGGGTGATATCTACCATGTTAGAGTGGGGTTACAGTACGAGGTGAGGGGTGATATCTACCATGTTGGAGTGGGGTTGCAGTACGAGGTGAGGGGTGATATTTACCATGTTAGAGTGGGGTTACAGTACGAGGTGAGGGGTGATATATACCATGTTAGAGTGGGGTTGCAGTATGAGGTGAGGTGAGGGGTGATATCTACCATGTTAGAGTGGGGTTACAGTACGAGGTGAGGTGAGGGGTGATATCTACCATGTTAGAGTGGGGTTACAGTACGAGGTGAGGGGTGATATCTACCATGTTAGAGTGGGGTTACAGTACGAGGTGACGGGTGATATCTACCATGTTGGAGTGGGGTTACAGTACGAGGTGACGGGTGATATCTACCATGTTGGAGTGGGGTTACAGTACGAGGTGACGGATGATATCTACCATGTTAGAGTGGGGTTGCAGTACGAGGTGAGGTGAGGGGTGATATCTACCATGTTAGAGTGGGGTTACAGTACGAGGCGAGGGGTGATATCTACCATGTTAGAGTGGGGTTACAGTACGAGGTGAGGGGTGATATCTACCATGTTAGAGTGGGGTTACAGTACAAGGTGAGGTGAGGGGTGATATCTACCATGTTAGAGTGGGGTTACAGTACGAGGTGAGGGGTGATATCTACCATGTTAGAGTGGGGTTACAGTACGAGGCGAGGGGTGATATCTACCATGTTAGAGTGGGGTTACAGTACGAGGTGAGGGGTGATATCTACCACGTTAGAGTGGGGTTGCAGTACGATGCGAGGGGTGATATTTACCATGTTAGAGTGGGGTTACAGTACGAGGTAACGGGTGATATCTAGCATTTTAGAATGGAGTTGCAGTACGAGGTGAGGTGAGGGGTGATATCTACCATGTTAGAGTGGGGTTACAGTACGAGGTGAGGGGGGATATCTACCATGTTAGAGTGGGGTTACAGTACGAGGCGAGGTGAGGGGTGATATCTACCATGTTAGAGTGGGGTTACAGTACAAGGTGAGGGGTGATATCTACCATGTTAGAGTGGGGTTGCAGTACGAGGTGACGGGTGATATCTACCATGTTAGAGTGGGGTTACAGTACGAGATGAGGGGTGATATCTACCATGTTAGAGTGGGGTTACAGTACGAGGTGAGGGGTGATATCTACCATGTTAGAGTGGGGTTACAGTACGAGGTGAGGGGTGATATCTACCATGTTAGAGTGGGGTTACAGTACGAGGTGATGGGTGATATCTACCATGTTAGAGTGGGGTTACAGTACGAGGTGAGGGGTGATATCTACCATGTTAGAGTGGGGTTTACAGTACGAGGTGACGGGTGATATCTACCATGTTAGAGTGGGGTTGCAGTACGAGGTGATGGGTGATATCTACCATGTTAGAGTGGGGTTACAGTACGAGGTGAGGGGTGATATCTACCATGTTAGAGTGGGGTTACAGTACGAGGCGAGGGGTGATATCTACCATGTTAGAGTGGGGTTACAGTACGAGGTGAGGTGAGGGGTGATATCTACCATGTTGGAGTGGGGTTGCAGTACGAGGTGAGGGGTGATATCTACCATGTTAGAGTGGGGTTACAGTACGAGGCGAGGTGAGGGGTGATATCTACCATGTTAGAGTGGGGTTACAGTACGAGGTGAGGGGTGATATCTACCATGTTGGAGTGGGGTTGCAGTACGAGGTGAGGGGTGATATTTACCATGTTAGAGTGGGGTTACAGTACGAGGTGAGGGGTGATATCTACCATGTTGGAGTGGGGTTACAGTACGAGGTGAGGGGTGATATCTACCATGTTAGAGTGGGGTTACAGTACGAGGTGAGGTGAGGGGTGATATCTACCATGTTAGAGTGGGGTTACAGTACGAGGTGAGGTGAGGGGTGATGTCTACCATGTTAGAGTGGGGTTACAGTACGAGGTGAGGGGTGATATCTACCATGTTAGAGTGGGGTTACAGTACGAGGTGAGGGGTGATATCTACCATGTTAGAGTGGGGTTACAGTACGAGGTGAGGCGAGGGGTGATATCTACCATGTTAGAGTGGGGTTACAGTACGAGGTGAGGGGTGATATCTACCATGTTGGAGTGGGGTTACAGTACGAGGTGAGGTGAGGGTTGATATCTACCATGTTGGAGTGGGGTTACAGTACGAGGTGAGGTGAGGGTTGATATCTACCATGTTGGAGTGGGGTTACAGTACGAGGTGAGGTGAGGGGTGATATCTACCATGTTAGAGTGGGGTTACAGTACGAGGTGAGGGGTGATATCTACCATGTTGGAGTGGGGTTGCAGTACGAGGCGAGGGGTGATATCTACCATGTTAGAGTGGGGTTACAGTACGAGGTGAGGTGAGGGGTGATATCTACCATGTTAGAGTGGGGTTACAGTACGAGGTGAGGTGAGGGGTGATATCTACCATGTTAGAGTGGGGTTACAGTACGAGGTGAGGTGAGGGGTGATATCTACCATGTTAGAGTGGGGTTACAGTATGAGGTGAGGTGAGGGGTGATATCTACCATGTTAGAGTGGGGTTGCAGTACGAGGTGAGGGGTGATATCTACCATGTTAGAGTGGGGTTACAGTACGAGGTGAGGTGAGGGGTGATATCTACCATGTTAGAGTGGGGTTACAGTACGAGGTGAGGTGAGGGGTGATATCTACCATGTTAGAGTGGGGTTACAGTACGAGGTGAGGTGAGGGGTGATATCTACCATGTTAGAGTGGGGTTACAGTACGAGGTGATATCTACCATGTTAGAGTGGGGTTGCAGTACGAGGTGAGGTGTGATATCTACCATGTTAGTGGGGTTACAGTACGAGGTGAGGGGTGATATCTACCATGTTGGAGTGGGGTTGCAGTACGAGGCGAGGGGTGATATCTACCATGTTAGAGTGGGGTTACAGTACGAGGTGAGGTGAGGGGTGATATCTACCATGTTAGAGTGGGGTTACAGTACGAGGTGAGGTGAGGGGTGATATCTACCATGTTAGAGTGGGGTTGCAGTACGAGGTGAGGGGGGATATCTACCATGTTAGAGTGGGGTTACAGTACGAGGTGAGGTGAGGGGTGATATCTACCATGTTAGAGTGGGGTTACAGTACGAGGTGAGGTGAGGGGTGATATCTACCATGTTAGAGTGGGGTTACAGTACGAGGTGATATCTACCATGTTAGAGTGGGGTTGCAGTACGAGGTGAGGGGTGATATCTACCATGTTAGAGTGGGGTTACAGTACGAGGTGAGGTGAGGGGTGATATCTACCATGTTAGAGTGGGGTTACAGTACGAGGTGAGGTGAGGGGTGATATCTACCATGTTAGAGTGGGGTTACAGTACGAGGTGAGGTGAGGGGTGATATCTACCATGTTAGAGTGGGGTTACAGTACGAGGTGAGGTGAGGGGTGATATCTACCATGTTAGAGTGGGGTTACAGTACGAGGTGAGGTGAGGGGTGATATCTACCATGTTAGAGTGGGGTTGCAGTACGAGGTGAGGGGTGATATCTACCATGTTAGAGTGGGGTTACAGTACGAGGTGAGGGGTGAGATCTACCATGTTAGAGTGGGGTTACAGTACGAGGTGAGGGGTGATATTTACCATGTTAGAGTGGGGTTACAGTACGAGGTGAGGGGTGATATCTACCATGTTAGAGTGGGGTTACAGTACGAGGCGAGGGGTGATATCTACCATGTTAGAGTGGGGTTACAGTACGAGGTGAGGTGTGATATCTACCATGTTAGGTTGGGGTTACAGTACGAGGTGAGGTGTGATATCTACCATGTTACGTTGGGGTTGCAGTACGAGGTGAGGGGTGATATCTACCATGTTAGAGTGGGGTTACAGTACGAGGTGAGGGGGGATATCTACCATGTTAGAGTGGGGTTACAGTACGAGGCGAGGGGTGATATCTACCATGTTAGAGTGGGGTTACAGTACGAGGTGAGGGGGGATATCTACCATGTTAGAGTGGGGTTGCAGTACGAGGCGAGGTGAGGGGTGATATCTACCATGTTAGAGTGGGGTTACAATACAAGGTGAGGTGTGATATCTACCATGTTAGAATGGGGTTGCAGTACAGGGTGAGGGGGGATATCTACCATGTTAGAGTGGGGTTACAGTACGAGGTAACGGGTGATATCTACCATGTTAGAGTGGGTTTGCAGTACGAGGTGAGGGGTGATATCTACCATGTTAGAGTGGGGTTACAGTACGAGGTGAGGGGTGATATCTACCATGTTAGAGTGGGGTTACAGTACGAGGTGACGGGTGATATCTACCATGTTAGAGTGGGTTTGCAGTACGAGGTGAGGTGAGGGGTGATATCTACCATGTTAGAGTGGGGTTACAGTACGAGGTGATGGGTGATATCTACCATGTTAGAGTGGGTTTGCAGTACGAGGTGAGGTGAGGGGTGATATCTACCATGTTAGAGTGGGGTTGCAGTACGAGGTGAGGGGTGATATCTACCATGTTAGAGTGGGGTTACAGTACGAGGTGAGGGGTGATATCTACCATGTTAGAGTGGGGTTACAGTACGAGGTGAGGTGAGGGGTGATATCTACCATGTTAGAGTGGGGTTTACAGTACGAGGTGAGGTGAGGGGTGATATCTACCATGTTAGAGTGGGGTTACAGTACGAGGTGAGGTGAGGGGTGATATCTACCATGTTAGAGTGGGGTTACAGTACGAGGTGAGGGGTGATATCTACCATGTTAGAGTGGGGTTACAGTACGAGGTGAGGTGTGATATCTACCATGTTAGAGTGGGGTTACAGTACGAAGTGAGGGGTGATATCTACCATGTTGGAGTGGGGTTACAGTACGAGACGAGGTGAGGGGTGATATCTACCATGTTAGAGTGGGGTTACAGTACGAGGTGAGGGGGGATATCTACCATGTTAGAGTGGGGTTACAGTACGAGGTGAGGTGAGGGGTGATATCTACCATGTTAGAGTGGGGTTACAGTACGAAGTGAGGGGTGATATCTACCATGTTGGAGTGGGGTTACAGTACGAGGTGACGGGTGATATCTACCATGTTGGAGTGGGGTTACAGTACGAGGTGAGGTGAGGGGTGATATCAACCATGTTAGAGTGGGGTTGCAGTACGAGGCGAGGGGTGATATCTACCATGTTAGAGTGGGGTTACAGTACGAGGTGAGGTGAGGGGTGATATCTACCATGTTAGAGTGGGGTTACAGTACGAGGTGAGGTGAGGGGTGATATCTACCATGTTAGAGTGGGGTTACAGTACGAGGTGAGGTGAGGGGTGATATCTACCATGTTAGAGTGGGGTTACAGTACGAGGTGAGGTGAGGGGTGATATCTACCATGTTAGAGTGGGGTTACAGTACGAGGTGAGGTGAGGGGTGATATCTACCATGTTAGAGTGGGGTTACAGTACGAGGTGAGGTGAGGGGTGATATCTACCATGTTAGAGTGGGGTTACAGTACGAGGTGAGGGGTGATATCTACCATGTTAGAGTGGGGTTACAGTACGAGGTGAGGGGTGATATCTACCATGTTAGAGTGGGGTTACAGTACGAGGTGAGGGGTGATATCTACCATGTTAGAGTGGGGTTACAGTACGAGGTGAGGGGTGATATCTACCATGTTAGAGTGGGGTTACAGTACGAGGTGAGGGGTGATATCTACCATGTTAGAGTGGGGTTACAGTACGAGGTGAGGGGTGATATCTACCATGTTAGAGTGGGGTTACAGTACGAGGTGAGGGTGATATCTACCATGTTAGAGTGGGGTTACAGTACGAGGTGAGGTGAGGGGTGATATCTACCATGTTAGAGTGGGGTTACAGTACGAGGTGAGGTGAGGGGTGATATCTACCATGTTAGAGTGGGGTTACAGTACGAGGTGACGGGTGATATCTACCATGTTAGAGTGGGGTTGCAGTACGAGGTGAGGTGAGGGGTGATATCTACCATGTTAGAGTGGGGTTACAGTACGAGGTGAGGGGTGATATCTACCATGTTAGAGTGGGGTTACAGTACGAGGTGAGGGGTGATATCTACCATGTTAGAGTGGGGTTACAGTACGAGGTGAGGTGAGGGGTGATGTCTACCATGTTAGAGTGGGGTTACAGTACGAGGTGAGGGGTGATATCTACCATGTTAGAGTGGGGTTACAGTACGAGGTGACGGGTGATATCTACCATGTTAGAGTGGGTTTGCAGTACGAGGTGAGGTGAGGGGTGATATCTACCATGTTAGAGTGGGGTTACAGTACGAGGTGACGGGTGATATCTACCATGTTAGAGTGGGGTTACAGTACGAGGTGAGGGGTGATATCTACCATGTTAGAGTGGGGTTACAGTACGAGGTGAGGTGAGGGGTGATATCTACCATGTTAGAGTGGGGTTTACAGTACGAGGTGAGGTGAGGGGTGATATCTACCATGTTAGAGTGGGGTTACAGTACGAGGTGAGGTGAGGGGTGATATCTACCATGTTAGAGTGGGGTTACAGTACGAGGTGAGGGGTGATATCTACCATGTTAGAGTGGGGTTACAGTACGAGGTGAGGTGTGATATCTACCATGTTAGAGTGGGGTTACAGTACGAGGTGAGGGGTGATATCTACCATGTTAGAGTGGGGTTACAGTACGAAGTGAGGGGTGATATCTACCATGTTGGAGTGGGGTTACAGTACGAGGTGAGGTGAGGGGTGATATCTACCATGTTAGAGTGGGGTTACAGTACGAGGTGAGGGGTGATATCTACCATGTTAGAGTGGGGTTACAGTACGAGGTGAGGTGAGGGGTGATATCTACCATGTTAGAGTGGGGTTACAGTACGAGGTGAGGGGGGATATCTACCATGTTAGAGTGGGGTTACAGTACGAGGTGAGGTGAGGGGTGATATCTACCATGTTAGAGTGGGGTTACAGTACGAAGTGAGGGGTGATATCTACCATGTTGGAGTGGGGTTACAGTACGAGGTGACGGGTGATATCTACCATGTTGGAGTGGGGTTACAGTACGAGGTGAGGTGAGGGGTGATATCAACCATGTTAGAGTGGGGTTGCAGTACGAGGCGAGGGGTGATATCTACCATGTTAGAGTGGGGTTACAGTACGAGGTGAGGTGAGGGGTGATATCTACCATGTTAGAGTGGGGTTACAGTACGAGGTGAGGGGTTATATCTACCATGTTAGAGTGGGGTTACAGTACGAGGTGAGGTGAGGGGTGATATCTACCATGTTAGAGTGGGGTTACAGTACGAGGTGAGGTGAGGGGTGATATCTACCATGTTAGAGTGGGGTTACAGTACGAGGTGAGGTGAGGGGTGATATCTACCATGTTAGAGTGGGGTTACAGTACGAGGTGAGGTGAGGGGTGATATCTACCATGTTAGAGTGGGGTTACAGTACGAGGTGAGGGGTGATATCTACCATGTTAGAGTGGGGTTACAGTACGAGGTGAGGGGTGATATCTACCATGTTAGAGTGGGGTTACAGTACGAGGTGAGGGGTGATATCTACCATGTTAGAGTGGGGTTACAGTACGAGGTGAGGGGTGATATCTACCATGTTAGAGTGGGGTTACAGTACGAGGTGAGGGGTGATATCTACCATGTTAGAGTGGGGTTACAGTACGAGGTGAGGGTGATATCTACCATGTTAGAGTGGGGTTACAGTACGAGGTGAGGTGAGGGGTGATATCTACCATGTTAGAGTGGGGTTTACAGTACGAGGTGAGGTGAGGGGTGATATCTACCATGTTAGAGTGGGGTTACAGTACGAGGTGAGGTGAGGGGTGATATCTACCATGTTAGAGTGGGGTTACAGTACGAGGTGAGGGGTGATATCTACCATGTTAGAGTGGGGTTACAGTACGAGGTGAGGGGTGATATCTACCATGTTAGAGTGGGGTTACAGTACGAGGTGAGGTGAGGGGTGATGTCTACCATGTTAGAGTGGGGTTACAGTACGAGGTGAGGGGTGATATCTACCATGTTAGAGTGGGGTTACAGTACGAGGTGAGGGGTGATATCTACCATGTTAGAGTGGGGTTACAGTACGAGGTGAGGGGTGATATCTACCATGTTAGAGTGGGGTTACAGTACGAGGTGAGGGGTGATATCTACCATGTTAGAGTGGGGTTACAGTACGAGGTGAGGGGTGATATCTACCATGTTAGAGTGGGGTTACAGTACGAGGTGAGGTGAGGGGTGATATCTACCATGTTAGAGTGGGGTTACAGTACGAGGTGAGGGGTGATATCTACCATGTTGGAGTGGGGTTGCAGTACGAGGCGAGCCTGTTTCCTTCTCTGATTCCTGTAGTAGTTCTCAAACTGCTCCCGGGAACCCTGGGTAAAAAAGAACAACATGGACAACATCTTTAGAGACCGGCCGTGCGCGATGGCAACAGAGAGGACACGGTAGCCATGACAACCCTTGGCTCGCCATACGTATTGACATTCATCAGTTACTCATTTTACTGGTAGAACTGATTAAAAACATGTTTGGATTAACAAACAAAAAACTTTTGAAAGAGGTTAAAAGTCAAGACGAAAACAGATAAGAGGATTTTGGTAGAAACAAAAGTTTGATATTGGGGTACAAAAGGCACTCTCATTCAAGGGGGAGTCAGTGATTGGACAGTCACTAGGTCTTCTGTTTCCACTGGCGTCATCAATCTCTCTTCAAAGTCAAGCATATCTGTAGCATATCAGTCACTCACAGATACACCTCCAGTTCTTCAGTATGACTGAACCAGTGCTTCACACACACACACACACACACACACACACACACACACACACACACACACACACACACACACACACAGCTTTACAGTGATAAACCCCAGGCCACCTCTCCATCCTCCTCGAACAGTAGCCCCGGTCTCTGCCCTTATCGCCTCTAGCTGAGACCCAGACCAGGACCCACAGTACCGCCCCCAGCCCAGAGATAAGACACCAGAGCTGGGCTGATAACCCTCCACAACCAGGGAAGCTGAAACTAAGGCCAGAACCTCTGGTGTGCTGTTACAATGAAAAATGTTTCCAATAAAATACATTCAAATCGAGATCTGATTGAAGACCGTAAACTGTTGAATTTCCTAAGAAAAATTAGGACCTTGGAGGAATGCTTTTCAGCACCTTGGCAGTTCTCTCAATGAGAAGAATGTCTATTGAAGAGACATACCACTGCAGTCCATCAGAGAGAGAGGGAGACGGGGGAGAACGAGAGGGAGACGGGGGAGAACGAGAGGGAGACGGGGGAGAACGAGAGGGAGACGGGGGAGAACGAGAGGGAGACGGGGGGAGAACGAGAGGGAGACGGGGGAGAACGAGAGGGAGACGGGGGAGAACGAGAGGGAGACGGGGGGAGAACGAGAGGGAGACGGGGGGAGAACGAGAGGGAGACGGGGGAGAACGAGAGGGAGACGGGGGAGAACGAGAGGGAGACGGGGGAGAACGAGAGGGAGACGGGGGAGAACGAGAGGGAGACGGGGGAGAACGAGAGGGAGACGGGGGAGAACGAGAGGGAGACGGGGGGAGAACGAGAGGGAGACGGGGGAGAACGAGAGGGAGACGGGGGGAGAACGAGAGGGAGACGGGGGGAGAGCGAGAGGGAGACGGGGGAGAACGAGAGGGAGACGGGGGAGAGCGAGAGGGAGACGGGGGAGAGCGAGAGGGAGACGGGGGAGAGCGAGAGAGAGACGGGGGGAGAACGAGAGGGAGACGGGGGAGAACGAGAGGGAGACGGGGGAGAACGAGAGGGAGACGGGGGAGAACGAGAGGGAGACGGGGGAGAACGAGAGGGAGACGGGGGAGAACGAGAGGGAGACGGGGGGAGAACGAGAGGGAGACGGGGGAGAACGAGAGGGAGACGGGGGAGAACGAGAGGGAGACGGGGGAGAACGAGAGGGAGACGGGGGAGAGCGAGAGGGAGACGGGGGAGAGCGAGAGAGAGACGGGGGAGAACGAGAGGGAGACGGGGGAGAACGAGAGGGAGACGGGGGAGAACGAGAGGGAGACGGGGGAGAACGAGAGGGAGACGGGGGAGAACGAGAGGGAGACGGGGGGAGAACGAGAGGGAGACGGGGGAGAACGAGAGGGAGACGGGGGAGAACGAGAGGGAGACGGGGGAGAACGAGAGGGAGACGGGGGAGAACGAGAGGGAGACGGGGGAGAACGAGAGGGAGACAGGGGAGAACGAGAGGGAGACAGGGAGAGGGGAAAGGGGTAAGAGGGGAAAGGGTGGAGTGGATGGATGAGTGAGTGAGAGGCTGCTAGAGGGGCATGGAGGCTAGAGGGGCAGGGAGGCTAGAGGGGCAGGGAGGCTAGAGGGGCAGGGAGGCTAGAGGGGCAGGGAGGCTAGAGGGGCATGGAGGCTAGAGGGGCAGGGAGGCTAGAGGGGCAGGGAGGCTAGAGGGGCAGGGAGGCTAGAGGGGCAGGGAGGCTAGAGGGGCAGGGAGTTCTCCAGAGTAGTTCTACTAAGAGGTGTAAACTTCAATACAGGCCGTGAAGCTGACTGGACAACCTCCATAAAGTCAGATACACAACACTAACACTCTGGAGTGTGGGGTGTAGACAGAGGTCAAGAAGACCCTCAGGGGAGGGTACAGCTATCGTGTGGCTGTATTTCCTCACACTACCACCAAGAAACCTTCACTCTGCTTAAACTATTGTTTAATAATACAGGCACGCCTCTCCAAATCGTCCAACCAACCACACACACACACTCATCCAACCACACACACACACACACTCATCCAACCACACACACAGCTCCAAACACAAGAGCAGTGCCACGTTACTGATGACTACAGGCTCTCAGGCAGATATCTCCAGTCATGAACAGAATGGAGTCTCTGGATCCTGGAATGTCCTCTAGTGCCAGACAGACCAACAGACATCTTAGTGGGGGGGGGGGGGGGGGGGGGGGGGCTCGTTAGCACAGTGTTACCAGTTGGGAAACACACACAAAGACACAAACCACACACACACACACACACACAAACCACACACACAGACTCAAGACACAAAACACAAAGACAACACACAAAACCTGGAAGTAGAATCCCATTTCCAATCAAGACATTCATTTTGTTTTCTCCTCTCTCTCTCTCCGTCTCTCGCCCCATGTTTAAATTCCACCATATTATCCATGATGGTGAAGACTGGACCTGAACAATATGCCTTTGTTCTCTTGTACACACACACACACACACACACACACAGAACACCAACACACACTCAAATCTGATAGAAATTAGGATGAATGTAAACAACAGGTTGGCCCTACATGGAGTTTCCCCTCAGATCAGACCAAACGAGAAACACACGAAGAACCCTTCACTCCGCTTCACCGACCGTTAAATAATACAGGCACGAACACACACACACACACACTTGTCCAACCTCCAGGTGTCAATCACATAACGAGCCATCATGTTCCGAATAAGAAACCCAAAATGTTCTAGAAGAAGTCCTCGTCTGGGTCTAGGAGACGTACTATGACCTTTTTAATATTTGAGAATGAACCAATGATATTAGGCCACTCTTGGCCATGATGACAGACACCTGTGTGTCTTTTGACACTATATAAACGAGTCGTACCGCAGTGTTTGTGATTACACCCTGATGAAGACAGCTTGTCTGTCGAAACGTTGGTTATTACATTTTTGCATCTGAGCTCCTAGAGTGTGCGGCTCTCCATTATTTTCAAGTTTTCTACTCCGCTAGCCAGCACCTCGCCTACATAGGTGTTCTACTCCGCTAGCCAGCACCTCGTCTAAATAGGTGTTCTACTCCGCTAGCCAGCACCTCGCCTACATAGGTGTTCTACTCCGCTAGCCAGCACCTCGTCTAAATAGGTGTTCTACTCCGCTAGCCAGCACCTCGTCTAAACAGGTGTTCTACTCCGCTAGCCAGCACCTCGTCTAAACAGGTGTTCTACTCCGCTAGCCAGCACCTCGCCTAAACAGGTGTTCTACTCCGCTAGCCAGCACCTCTCCTAAACAGGTGTTCTACTCCGCTAGCCAGCACCTCTCCTAAACAGGTGTTCTACTCCGCTAGCCAGCACCTCTCCTAAACAGATGTTCTACTCCGCTAGCCAGCACCTCTCCTAAACAGGTGTTCTACTCCGCTAGCCAGCACCTCGCCTAAATAGGTGTTCTACTCCGCTGGCCAGCACCTCGCCTAAATAGGTGTTCTACTCCGCTGGCCAGCACCTCGTCCTAAACAGGTGTTCTACTCCGCTGGCCAGCACCTCGCCTAAATAGGTGTTCTACTCCGCTAGCCAGCACCTCGCCTAAATAGGTGTTCTACTCCGCTGGCCAGCACCTCGCCTAAACAGGTGTTCTACTCCGCTAGCCAGCACCTCGCCTAAATAGGTGTTCTACTCCGCTGGCCAGCACCTCGCCTAAATAGGTGTTCTACTCCGCTAGCCAGCACCTCGCCAAAATAAGTGTTCTACTCCGCTAGCCAGCACCTCGTCTAAATAGGTGTTCTACTCCGCTGGCCGGCACCTCGCCTAAATAGGTGTTCTACTCCGCCGGCCTGCACCTCGCCTAAATAGGTGTTCTACTCCGCTAGCCAGCACCTCGCCTAAATAGGTGTTCTACTCCGCTAGCCAGCACCTCGCCTAAATAGGTGTTCTACTCCGCTGGCCAGCACCTCGCCTAAATAGGTGTTCTACTCCGCTGGCCAGCACCTCGCCTAAATAGGTGTTCTACTCCGCTAGCCAGCACCTCGCCTAAATAGGTGTTCTACTCCGCTAGCCAGCACCTCGCCTAAATAGGTGTTCTACTCCGCTAGCCAGCACCTCGCCTAAATAGGTGTTCTACTCCGCTGGCCAGCACCTCGCCTAAATAGGTGTTCTACTCCGCTGGCCAGCACCTCTCCTAAACAGGTGTTCTACTCCGCTGGCCAGCACCTCTCCTAAATAGGTGTTCTACTCCGCTGGCCAGCACCTCGCCTAAATAGGTGTTCTACTCCGCTGGCCAGCACCTCTCCTAAATAGGTGTTCTACTCCGCTGGCCAGCACCTCGCCTAAATAGGTGTTCTACTCCGCTAGCCAGCACCTTGCCTAAATAGGTGTGCGTTTCTTTTTCTTCTAGTAGACGACCTCGCCTGGTCGGGTAGACGTACCCGCCGGGTCGGGTAGACGTACCCGCCGGGTCGAGTAGAAGTACCCGCCGGGTCGAGTAGAAGTACCCGCCGGGTCGAGTAGAAGTACCCGCCGGGTCGAGTAGAAGTACCCGCCGGGTCGAGTAGAAGTACCCGCAGGGTCGAGTAGAAGTACCCGCCGGGTCGAGTAGAAGTACCCGCCGGGTCGAGTAGAAGTACCCGCCGGGTCGAGTAGAAGTACCCGCCGGGTCGAGTAGAAGTACCCGCCGGGTCGAGTAGAAGTACCCGTCGGGTCGAGTAGAAGTACCCGTCGGGTCGAGTAGAAGTACCCGTCTGGTCGAGTAGAAGTACCCGTCTGGTGTAGTAGAAGTACCCGTCTGGTGTAGTAGAAGTACCCGTCTGGTGTAGTAGAAGTACCCGTCTGGTGTAGTAGAAGTACCCGTCTGGTGTAGTAGAAGTACCCGTCTGGTGTAGTAGAAGTACCCGTCTGGTGTAGTAGAAGTACCCGTCTGGTGTAGTAGAAGTACCCGTCTGGTGTAGTAGAAGTACCCGTCTGGTGTAGTAGAAGTACCCGTCTGGTTTAGCAGAAGTACCCGTCTGGTTTAGCAGAAGTACCCGTCTGGTTTAGCAGAAGTACCCGTCAGGTCGAGTAGAAGTACCCGTCTGGTGTAGTAGAAGTACCCGTCTGGTGTAGTAGAAGTACCCGTCTGGTGTAGTAGAAGTACCCGTCTGGTGTAGTAGAAGTACCCGTCTGGTGTAGTAGAAGTACCCGTCTGGTGTAGTAGAAGTACCCGTCTGGTGTAGTAGAAGTACCCGTCTGGTGTAGTAGAAGTACCCGTCTGGTGTGGTAGAAGTACCCGTCTGGTGTGGTAGAAGTACCCGTCTGGTTTAGCAGAAGTACCCGTCTGGTTTAGCAGAAGTACCCGTCTGGTTTAGCAGAAGTACCCGTCAGGTCGAGTAGAAGTACCCGTCTGGTGTAGTAGAAGTACCCGTCAGGTTTAGTAGAAGTACCCGTCTGGTTTAGTAGAAGTACCCGTCAGGTTTAGTAGAAGTACCCGTCAGGTTTAGTAGAAGTACCCGGCAGGTTTAGTAGAAGTACCCGGCAGGTTTAGTAGAAGTACCCGTCTGGTTTAGTAGAAGTACCCGTCTGGTTTAGTAGAAGTACCCGTCTGGTTTAGTAGAAGTACCCGTCTGGTTTAGTAGAAGTACCCGTCAGGTTTAGTAGAAGTACCCGTCAGGTTTAGTAGAAGTACCCGTCAGGTTTAGTAGAAGTACCCGTCTGGTTTAGTAGAAGTACCCGTCTGGTTTAGTAGAAGTACCCGTCAGGTTTAGTAGAAGTACCCGTCAGGTTTAGTAGAAGTACCCGTCAGGTTTAGTAGAAGTACCCGTCTGGTGTAGGAGAAGTACCCGTCTGGTGTAGGAGAAGTACCCGTCTGGTGTAGTAGAAGTACCCGTCTGGTGTAGTAGAAGTACCCGTCTGGTTTAGTAGAAGTACTCGTCTGTACTCTAATGGGAGAAAATATTTACTAATCAATAAATATTTAAATCATATCAACAATAAAGATGAAATGTATAATAATTAGGAAATTATTTAAATGTTTATTTTTCTGAGTATCGTGTTATTATCTGGAATAAACATCTGTAACGTTATCTGTGTGAGTGTGAGTGTGTGTGTGTGTGTGTGTGTGTGTGTGTGTGTGTGTGTGTGTGTGTGTGTGTGTGTGTGTGTGTGTGTGTGTGTGTGTGTGTGTGTGTGTGTGTGTGTGTGTGTGTGTGGAGTTC
Source organism: Salvelinus fontinalis (assembly GCF_029448725.1). Classification (NCBI taxonomy): domain Eukaryota; kingdom Metazoa; phylum Chordata; class Actinopteri; order Salmoniformes; family Salmonidae; genus Salvelinus; species Salvelinus fontinalis. The sequence continues at coordinate 139,565 of NW_026600315.1, forward strand.
AGTTCATTTCATTGTGTGTGTGGTGGCAGCTCTCTGTTCTATCACCCTTGGCATCCACTTAGGACTGACCGGCCTAACAGCAGTTCTCCATGGGGTCACGACCAACCCACTTTTCTCTCTCTCTGTGTGTGTGCCTCTCTCTGTGTGTGTGCCTCTCTCTGTGTGTGTGTGTGTGTGTGTGTGTGTGTGTGTGTGTGTGTGTGTGTGTGTGTGTGTGTGTGTGTGTGTGTGTGTGTGTGTGAAGGCTGAAACAAAGGACAAAAAACAGGAGAGAAAGAAAATAAAAATGGTAACGAACAACATAACTAAACAAACATGAACGCTGGCAGGAACCAAAACAAACGAGGGAACGGGAGGGGGAAAAGAAAGTGAAGCTGAGGTTGAGGAGGTCACACATTTCAACACCCCCCCCCCCCTTTCCTTCCATTCACTTTCTCTCCTCCTCCTCCACTCTCTCGTGCACTTTCCAACCCCAGGGACAACCCCTCCACTTTTCCAACCCCAGGGACAACCCCTCCACTTTTCCAACCCCAGGGACAACCCCTCCACTTTTCCAACCCCAGGGACAACCCCTCCACTTTTCCAACCCCAGAGACAACCCCTCCACTTATTCAACCCCAGAGGCAACCCCTCCACTTTTCCAACCCCAGAGGCAACCCCTCCACTTTTTCAACTCTCCAACACTCCTCAGTCTCATGCACTCAGTCTCCTCCTGACAACTCTCTCTACATCTCCTCTCCTCCTCCACATCTCCCTCTCTCATTCCTTACTCCCTTTCCCTCTTTTCTTTCCCTATCTAGCTACCAAACTTACTCCATCGGTCAGCCATTCCCCTTCCCTGTCCTCCACCTCACTCTCGCCCTCACTTTAACCCTTCTGTGCGCGCACTCTCTCCCCCTAGCCCCCTGTCCCTATCTTCGACGCTCAGTCGCTCTCGTCCTTGCTGTGACCTCCCCTATCTTCCCTCCCTCCGTCTCTCCCCCTTTCCTTCCTTGCCCTGTCTGTCTCTCAACTTAGCCTTGCTATAACCTCTGTATCGTCCCTCCTCCTCCTCCTCCTCCTCCCTAGCTCTCTGTCCTTCCTCACGAAGTTCATGCTCTTCCGTTCCCTCGATGATTCTGTCCCCAGAGCTCTCTTAACCCAGACACCCTGTCTACACACACCGGCACAGCCTCCAATCAGACACCTTGCCAGACCCCATGCCTCCTCTCTTCTGACCGCCCTGCCCCGGTCACAACCCCTACAAACACACACACAAAACCAGACCACTGCTTCGTCCCTGAACCTAGTCGTGACCCAGTCACCTGCTTCGTCCCTGAACCTAGTCGTGACCCAGTCACCTGCTTCGTCCCTGACCTAGTCGTGACCCAGTCAACCGAGACACCTGCTTCGTCCATGACCTAATCGTGGCCCAGTCACCGGCTTCGTCCCTGACCTAGTCGTGACCCAGTCAACCGAGACACCTGCTTCGTCCATGACCTAGTCGTGGCCCAGTCACCTGCTTCGTCCCTGACCTAGTCGTGACCCAGTCAACCGAGACACCTGCTTCGTCCATGACCTAGTCGTGGCCCAGTCACCTGCTTCGTCCCTGACCTAGTCGTGACCCAGTCAACCGAGACACCTGCTTCGTCCATTACCTAGTCGTGGCCCAGTCACCTGCTTCGTCCCTGACCTAGTCGTGACCCAGTCAACCGAGACACCTGCTTCGTCCATGACCTAGTCGTGGCCCAGTCACCTGCTTCGTCCCTGACATAGACGTGGCCCAGTCACCTGCTTCATCCCTGACCTAGTCGTGACCCAGTCAACCGAGACACCTGCTTCGTCCATGACCTAGTCGTGGCCCAGTCACCTGCTTCGTCCCTGACCTAGTCGTGGCCCAGTCACCAGATTCGTCCCTGAACCTAGTCGTGACCCAGTCACCAGTTTCGTCCCTGACCTAGACGTGGCCAAGTCAACCCAGACACCTGCTTCGTCCCTGACCTAGACGTGGCCAAGTCAACCCAGACACCTGCTTCGTACCTGACCTATTCGTGACCCAGTCAACCGAGACACCTGCTTCGTCCATAACCTAGACGTGGCCAAGTCAACCCAGACACCTGCTTCGTCCCTGACCTATTCTTGACCCAGTCAACCGAGACACCTGCTTCGTCCATGACCTATTTGTGACCCAGTCACCTGCTTTGTCCCTGACCTAGTCGTGGCCCAGTCAAACCAGACCCTGCTTCATCCCTGACCTAGTCGTGGCCCAGTCAACCCAGACACCTGCTTCGTCCATGACATAGACGTGGCCCAGTCACCTGCTTCGTCCCTGACCTAGTCGTGGCCCAGTCAACCAGACACCTGCTTCGTCCCTGACCTAGTTGTGGCCCAGTCACCTGCTTTGTCCCTGACCTAGTCGTGGCCCAGTCACCTGCTTTGTCCCTGACCTAGTCGTGGCCCAGTCAACCCAGACACCTGCTTCGTCCCGGACCTAGTTGTGGCCCAGTCAACCCAGACACCTGCTTCGTCCCTGACCTAGTCGTGGCCCAGTCAAACCAGACCCTGCTTCATCCCTGACCTAGTCGTGGCCCAGTAACCTGCTTTGTTTGTCCCTGACCTAGTCGTGGCCCAGTCAACCCAGACACCTGCTTCGTCCCTGACATAGACGTGGCCCAGTCACCTGCTTCGTCCCTGACCTAGTCGTGGCCCAGTCAACCAGACACCTGCTTCGTCCCTGACCTAGTTGTGGCCCAGTCACCTGCTTTGTCCCAGACCTAGTCGTGGTCCAGTCAACCCAGACACCTGCTTCGTCCCGGACCTAGTTGTGGCCCAGTCAACCCAGACACCTGCTTCGTCCCTGACCTAGTCGTGGCCCAGTCAAACCAGACCCTGCTTCATCCCTGACCTAGTCGTGGCCCAGTAACCTGCTTTGTTTGTCCCTGACCTAGTCGTGGCCCAGTCAACCCAGACACCTGCGTCGTCCCGGACATAGACGTGGCCCAGTCACCTGCTTCGGCCCGGACCTAGTCGTGGCCCAGTCAACCAGACACCTGCGGCGTCCCTGACCTAGTCGGGGCCCAGTCACCGGCGTCGTCCCTGACCGAGACGGGGCCCAAGCGGACATCAGCCCTCGCGCCAGCCCGCCCGCGCGGCACAGCTCGCGACCGCGCCCTCCATGGGCGCGCCCGCGCCATGGCCCCCCATGCCCGCGCCCTCAGCGCGCCATGCCGCCCGCGCGGTACGCATGGCCCGCGGCCCCATGCCTCCCGCCCGCGCCCTCCCGGTCCCGCCATTGCTGGCCCCCCGCCCGGGGTCGCCATGCCGCCCGAGCGCCATGCCGGCCGCCCGCCCGCCCCCGCGCCATGCCCCCCCGCCCTCCCGCCCCCGCGCCAGGCCCCCCTCCGGTCATGCCGCCCGCTCCAGCCATGGCCGCCCGCCCGCGCCAGCCAGGCCGCCCGCCCTCCCGCGCCATGCAGGCCTCCCGCCCTCCCGCTCCATGCATGTCCGCCCGCCCGCCCGCCCTCGCCAGTCATGCCGCCCGCCCGCGCCAGGCAGGCCGCCCGCCCTCCCGCTCCATCCAGGCCGCCCGCCCCCGCCAGCCAGTCCGCCCGCCCCCGCCATGCATGGCCGCCCGCCCCCGCCAGGCAGGCCGCCCGCCCCCGCCATGCATGGCCGCCCGCCCCCTCCATGCAGTCCGCCCGCCCCCGCCATGCAGGCCGCCCTCCCCCGCCATGGCATGGCCGCCCGCCCCCGCCAGGCAGGCCGCCCGCGCTCGCGCGCTCGCCATGGCATGGCCGCCCGCGCGCGCGCGCGCGCCAGTCAGTCCTCCCGCTCTCGCGCGCGCGCCATGGCATGGCCGCCCGCGCGCTCGCGCGCGCGCCATGGCCGCCCGCGCGCGCGCGCGCGCGCCAGGCCGCCCTCGCGCGCTCGCGCGCCATTCCGCCCGCGCGCGCGCGCTCGCGCCATGGCCTCCCTCGCGCGCGCGCGCGCGCCATGGCCGCCCGCGCGCGCGCGCGCGCGCCATGGCCGCCCGCGCGCGCGCGCGCGCGCGCCATGCCTCCCTCTCGCGCGCGCGCGCGCGCGCCAGGCCGCCCGCGCGCGCGCGCGCGCGCCAGGCCGCCCTCTCGCGCGCGCTCGCGCCAGGCCGCCCCGCGCGCGCCATGGCCGCCCGCGCGCGCCATGCCGCCCTCGCGCGCCATGGCCGCCCGCGCGCGCCCGCGCGCGCCATGCCGCCCGCTCGCGCCCGCGCGCGCCATGGCCGCCCGCGCTCGCCCGCGCGCGCCAGGCCGCCCGCGCGCGCCCGCGCGCGCCATGGCCGCCCGCGCGCGCCCCTCGCGCGCCAGGCCTCCCGCGCCCGCGCGCGCCAGGCCGCCCGCGCGCGCGCGCGCCATGGCCGCCCGCGCGCGCGCGCGCCAGGCCGCCCGCGCGCGCGCGCGCCATGGCCGCCCGCGCGCGCGCGCCATGGCCGCCCGCGCGCGCGCGCCAGGCCGCCCTCGCGCGCTCGCCAGTCCGCCTCGCGCGCGCGCCAGTCCGCCCTCCCGCGCGCGCCATGGCCGCCCGCCCTCTCGCGCCATGCCTCCCGCGCCCTCGCGCGCCATGGCCGCCCGCGCCCTCCCGCGCCATGCCTCCCGCGCCCTCCCGCTCCATGCCTCGCGCTCTCCCTCCCTCTCCATTCCGCCCTCGCCCGCCGCGCTCCATGCCTCCCGCTCCCGCCCGCTCCATTCCGCCCTCGCCCTCCCTCGCCATGGCCTCCCGCGCCCGCCCGCTCCATGCCTCCCTCTCCCGCCCGCTCCATTCCGCCCGCGCCCGCCCTCTCCAGGCCGCCCGCGCCCTCCCTCGCCAGTCCTCCCTCGCCCGCCCGCTCCAGGCCTCCCGCTCCCGCCCGCTCCAGGCCTGCCCGCTCCCGCCCTCGCCATGGCCTCCCGCTCCCGCCCTCGCCATGCCTCCCGCGCCCCTCCCGCGCCATTGCCGCCCTCGCCCGCCCTCGCCAGGCCGCCCGCTCCCGCCCCGCGCCAGGCCTCCCGCGCCCTCCCTCTCCAGTCCTCCCTCTCCATTCCTCCCGCCCGCCCTCTCCATTCCTCCCGCCCCGCCCGCGCCATGCCGCCCTCCCGCCCTCGCCAGGCCGCCCGCCCGCCCTCTCCATGCCGCCCGCCCGCCCGCTCCAGTCCGCCCTCCCGCGCGCGCCATGGCCGCCCGCCCGCTCGCTCCATTCCTCCCTCCCTCTCGCTCCAGGCCGCCCGCCCTCGCGCGCCATGCCGCCCGCCCTCGCGCGCCATGGCCTCCCGCCCGCGCGCTCCATTCCGCCCTCCCGCTCGCGCCAGTCCTCCCGCCCTCGCGCTCCATTCCTCCCGCCCGCTCGCTCCATGCCGCCCGCCCTCGCGCGCCATGCCGCCCGCCCGCCCGCGCCATGGCCGCCCGCCCGCGCGCGCCATTCCTCCCTCCCTCTCTCGCCATGCCGCCCGCCCTCGCTCTCCAGGCCGCCCTCCCTCTCGCTCCAGGCCGCCCTCCCTCGCTCGCCATGGCCGCCCTCCCGCTCGCAGCTCTGGCCGCCCGCCCGCCCGCGCTCTGGCCCGCCCTCCCGCCCTCGCCTCGCCATTCCTCCCTCCCGCCCGCGCCATGCCGCCCGCCCGCCTCGCCAGGCCTCCCTCCCTCTCTCTCCATTCCTCCCTCCCTCTCTCTCCATTCCTCCCTCCCTCTCTCTCCATTCCTCCCTCCCTCTCTCTCCATTCCTCCCTCCCTCTCTCTCCATTCCGCCCGCCCGCGCGCGCCATGCCGCCCGCCCTCGCGCGCCATGCCGCCCGCCCTCGCTCGCCATGCCTCCCGCCCTCGCGCCATGGCCGCCCTCCCGCCCTCGCCATTCCGCCCGCCCTCCCGCGCCATTCCTCCCTCCCTCCCTCTCCATTCCTGCCCGCCCTCGCCTCGCCATGGCCGCCCGCCCTCTCTCTCTCCATTCCTCCTCCCTCTCTCTCCATGCCTCCCTCCCTCTCTCTCCATGCCGCCCGCCGCTCTCGCCAGTCCGCCCTCCCTCTCGCTCCATTCCTCCCTCCCTCTCTCTCCATTCCTCCCTCCCTCTCGCTCCATGCCGCCCGCTCGCGCTCTCCATTGCCGCCCTCGCTCTCTCGCCATTCCGCCCGCTCGCGCGCGCCATGGCCTCCCTCTCTCTCTCTCCATTCCTCCCTCGCTCTCTCTCCATTCCTCCCTCTCTCGCTCGCCATGGCCGCCCGCCGCGCGCGCCAGGCCGCCCGCGCGCGCGCGCCCATGGCCTCCCGCCGCTCGCGCTCGAGTCCGCCCTCCCGCGCTCGCCAGTCCTCCCTCCCTCGCTCGCCATGGCCGCCCTCCCGCGCGCGCATGGCCGCCCGCCCTCGCTCGCCAGGCCGCCCGCCCTCGCGCGCCATGGCCGCCCTCCCGCGCTCCTCCATTCCGCCCTCCCGCGCGCGCCAGTCCGCCCTCCCGCGCTCGGCAGTCCGCCCGCCCGCCCGCGCCATGCCGCCCTCCCGCTCGCGCCATTCCTCCCTCCCTCTCTCTCCATTCCTCCCTCCCTCCCTCTCCATTCCGCCCTCCCTCTCGCTCCAGTCCTCCCTCCCTCTCTCGCCATGGCCGCCCGCCCTCGCTCGCCATGGCCTCCCGCCCTCTCGCTCCATGCCGCCCGCCCGCGGGCTCCAGGCCGCCCGCCCGCTCGCTCCAGTCCTCCCGCCCTCTCTCTCCATTCCTCCCTCCTCGCGCTCGCCTGGCCGCCCGCCCGCGCTCGCCATGCCTCCCTCCCTCCTCGCTCCATTCCGCCCGCCCTCGCCTCGCCATGCCTCGCCTCGCCGCGCCATGGCCGCCCTCCCGCCCTCGCCATGGCCGCCCGCCCGCCCGCTCCCAGGCCTCCCGCCCGCGCGCTCCATGGCCGCCCTCCCGCCCTCCCGCCCGCGCGCGCGCTCCATGCCTCCCTCCCGCCCGCTCGCTCGCGCCATGGCCTCCCTCCCGCCCTCTCTCTCTCTCCATGCCTCCCGCCCGCCCGCTCGCTCCAGGCCGCCCTCCCGCCCGCGCGCGCCATGGCCTCCCGCCCTCCCGCTCGCGCGCTGCCGCCCGCCTCGCCTCTCGCGCGCTTCCGCCCTCCCGCCCGCGCTCTCTCGGCCTCCCAGCCCGCCCGCTCTCTCTCGCCATTCCCCCGCCCGCCCGCGCGCGCGCGCCATGCCGCCCGCCCGCCCGCGCGCTCGCTCCATGCCGCCCGCCCGCCCGCGCGCTCGCCGCCATGCCGCCCGCCCGCCCGCGCTCGCGCTCCATGCCGCCCTCCCTCCCGCGCTCGCCATGCCGCCCTCCCGCCCTCTCGCGCGCTCCAGGCCTCCCGCCCGCGCGCGCGCGCCATGGCCTCCCTCCCGCGCTCGCGCTCCATGCCGCCCTCCCGCTCTCGCGCGCCAGTCCGCCCGCCCTCGCTCGCGCGCGCCATGCCTGCCCCGCCCGCTCGCGCTCCCTCGCCATGCCGCCCGCCCGCGCTCGCCCGCTCCATGTCCGCCCGCCCGCGCGCGCGCCCTCGCCAGTCCTCCCGCCCGCGCGCGCGCAGCCGCCCGCCCTCCCTCCGCTCGCTCCATGGCCGCCCGCGCCCGCGCGCGCCATGCCGCCCGCTCCCGCCCTCTCCAGTCCCTCGCGCGCCTGGCCGCCCTCGCCCTCGCGCGCCATGGCCGCCCGCGCCCGCGCGCTGCCGCGCACCGCGCGCCCGCGCTCTCCATTCCTCTCCTCTCCCTCTCTCATCCATTCCGCCCGCTCCCTCGCTCGCCATGGCCGCCCGCGCCCGCTCGCTCCATGGCCGCCCGCGCCCGCCCGCGCCATGGCCGCCCGCGCACCGCCCGCGCGCGCTCGCCAGGCCGCCCGCGCGCGCGCTCCATGCCTCCCGCCCGCCCGCTCTCGCCAGTCCTCCGCGCCCCGCGCTCGCGCGCCAGGCCGCCTCGCCCGCTCTCGCGCGCTCCTGCCCGCCCGCTCCCGCGCTCGCGCCATGCCGCCGCTCCGCGCGCTCTCTCCTCGCCATGCCTCCCTCCCTCTCTCGCTCCCTCTCCATGGCCGCCCTCCCTCCCTCCCGCGCGCGCTCCAGTCCGGCCTCCCGCGCTCTCGCCATTCCTCCCTCCCTCCCTCTCTCGCCATGCCCCTCCGCCTCCGCGCGCTCCCTCTCCATGCCTGCCCTCCCGCCCGCGCCCGCGCCAGGCCTCCCTCCCGCCCTCTCCTCCGCGCCAGTCCTCCCGCCCGCCCTCGCTCTCTCTCCAGTCCGCCCTCCCGCCCGCGCTCGCCTGCCATCCCTCCCTCCTCCCTCTCTCTCTCCATTCCGCCCGCCCTCCCGCTCGCTCTCTCCATTCCTCCCGCCCGCCCTCTCTCCCTCGCCATTCCTCCCTCCCTCCCTCTCTCTCTCTCCATTCCTCCCTCCCGCCCGCTCGCCATGCCTCCCGCTCTCTCCAGGCCGCCCGCGCTCGCCAGGCCGCCCGCGCGCTCCATTCCTCCCTCTCTCTCCATTCCTCCCTCTCTCTCCATTCCTCCCTCTCTCTCCATTCCTCCCTCTCTCTCCATCCCTCCCTCTCTCTCCATCGCCCTCCCTCGCGCTCCATGCCCGCCCTCGCGCTCCCTCCACCTCCCTCGCGCCCTCCCTCCCTCTCTCTCCATTCCTCCCGCCCGCCCGCGCGCTCCATTCCTCCCTCCCTCCCTCTCTCTCCATGGCCGCCCGCCCGCCCGCGCGCTCATGGCCGCCCTCCCGCCCTCGCGCGCCTGGCCTCCCGCCCTCCCGCTCTCTCCATGCCTCCCTCCCTCCCGCGCTCTCCATGCCTCCCGCCCTCCCTCGCGCGCCATGCCTCCCGCCCGCCCGCTCGCTCCAGGCCCGCCCTCCCGCCCTCTCCGCGCCATGGCCTCCCTCCCTCCCGCGCTCTCCATTCCGCCCTCCCTCCTCGCGCGCTCCTGGCCTCCCTCCGCCTCGCTCCTCGCGCTCCATGCCGCCTCCCTCCCTCCTCGCCCGTCTCATCCTCGCATCCCTGCCCGCCCGCCCGCCCTCTCTCTCGCGCCATGCCTCCCTCCCGCCCGCGCGCGCGCCATGGCCTCCCTCCCTCCCTCTCTCGCTCTCCATTCCGCCCGCCCGCCCTCGCGCTCGCCATCCCGCCCTCCCTCCCTCTCAGCCATCCCGCCACTCCCGCCCTCCACTCTCTCTCCTCTCCCTCCTCTCTCCATTCCGCCCTCCCTCCCGCTCGCTCTCCGCCCGCGCGCGCCTGGCCGCCCGCCTCCCGCGCGCGCCTGGCCGCCCGCCTCGCCATTCCTCCCCTCCCTCCCTCTCTCTCCATTCCTCCCTCCCTCCCGCTCTCTCCATGCCGCCCGCCCGCCCTCTCGCGCCAGTCCTCCCTCCCTCCCTCTCTCTCCATTCCTCCCTCCCTCCCGCTCTCTCCAGTCCTCCCTCCCTCCCTCTCTCGCCATTCCTCCCGCCCGCCCGCTCGCGCCATGGCCTGCCGCCCGCCCTCTCGCGCGCATGCCTGGCCGCCCGCCGCCCGCGCGCGCCAGGCCTCCCGCCCGCCCTCTCGCGCCATGCCGCCCGCCCTCCGCTCGCCTCTGCCGCCCTCCCTCCCCCGCTCGCGCCAGGCCTCCCTCCCTCCCTCTCTCTCCATTCCGCCCTCCCTCCCGCGCGCTCCAGGCCTCCCGCCCTCCCTCGCTCGCCATTCCGCCCTCCCTCCCGCTCGCTCCATTCCTCCCTCCCTCCCTCTCTCTCCATGCCCTCCCTCGCTCCTGCCGCCTCCCTCCGCGCTCGCCATTCCTCCCGCCCTCCCTCTCTCTCCATTCCTCCCGCCCTCCCGCGCTCGCCATGTCCTCCCTCCCTCCCTCGCTCTCCATTCCTCCCTCCCCTCCCGCCCTCTCCATTCCTCCCTCCCTCCTCTCTCTCCATTCCTCCCTCCCTCCCTCTCTCTCCATTCCTCCCTCCCTCTCTCTCTCTCCATTCCTCCCTCCCTATCTCTCTCTCCATTCCTCCCTCCCCTCCCTCCCTCTCCATTCCTCCCTCCCTCCCTCTCTCTCCATTCCTCCCTCCCTCCCTCCCGCTCTCTCCAGGCCTCCCTCCCTCCCGCCCTCTCTCTCCATTCCGCCCTCCCGCCCTCCCTCTCTCTCCATTCCTCCCCTCCCTCCCTCCCTCGCTCTCTCTGCCATTCCTCCCTCCCTCCCTCTCTCTCTCTCCATTCCTCCCTCCCTCCCTCTCTCTCTCTCCATTCCTCCCTCCCTCCCTCTCTCTCTCTCCATTCCTCCCTCCCTCCCTCTCTCGCTCTCCATTCCTCCCTCCATTCCTCCCTCTCTCTCTCTCCATTCCTCCCTCCATTCCTCCCTCCCTCTCTCTCCATTCCTCCCTCTCTCTCCAGTCCTCCCTCCCTCCCTCTCTCTCCATTCCTCCCTCCCTCCCTCTCTCTCCATTCCTCCCTCCCTCCCTCTCTCTCCATTCCTCCCTCCCTCCCTCTCTCTCCATTCCTCCCTCCCTCCCTCTCTCTCCATTCCTCCCTCCCTCCCTCTCTCTCCATTCCTCCCTCCCCTCCCTCTCTCTCCATTCCTCCCTCCCTCCCTCTCTCTCCATTCCTCCCTCCCTCCCTCTCTCTCCATTCCTCCCTCCCTCCCTCTCTCCTCCATTCCTCCCTCCCTCCCTCTCTCTCCATTCCTCCCTCCCTCCCTCTCTCTCCATTCCTCCCTCCCTCCCTCTCTCTCCATTCCTCCCTCCCTCCCTCCCTCCCTCTCCATTCCTCCCTCCCTCCCTCTCTCCATTCCTCCCTCCCTCCCTCCCTCTCTCTCCATTCCTCCCTCCCTCCCTCCCTCTCTCTCCATTCCTCCCTCCCTCCCTCCCTCTCTCTCCATTCCTCCCTCCCTCCCTCTCTCTCCATTCCTCCCTCCCTATCTCTCTCTCCATTCCTCCCTCCCTATCTCTCTCTCCATTCCTCCCTCCCTCCCTCTCTCTCCATTCCTCCCTCCCTCCCTCTCTCTCCATTCCTCCCCTCCCTCCCTCTCTCTCTCTCCATTCCTCCCTCCCTCCCTCTCTCTCTCTCCATTCCTCCCTCCCTCCCTCTCTCTCTCTCCATTCCTCCCTCCCTCCCTCTCTCTCTCTCCATTCCTCCCTCCATTCCTCCCTCTCTCTCTCTCCATTCCTCCCTCCATTCCTCCCTCCCTCTCTCTCCATTCCTCCCTCTCTCTCCATTCCTCCCTCCCTCCCTCCTCTCCTCCATTCCTCCCTCCCTCCCTCTCTCATCCATTCCTCCCTCCCTCCCTCTCTCTCCATTCCTCCCTCCCTCCCTCTCTCTCCATTCCTCCCTCCCTCCCTCTCTCTCCATTCCTCCCTCCCTCCCTCTCTCTCCATTCCTCCCTCCCTCCCTCTCTCTCCATTCCTCCCTCCCTCCCTCTCTCTCCATTCCTCCCTCCCTCCCTCTCTCTCCATTCCTCCCTCCCTCCCTCTCTCTCCATTCCTCCCTCCCTCCCTCTCTCTCCATTCCTCCCTCCCTCCCTCTCTCTCCATTCCTCCCTCCCTCCCTCTCTCTCCATTCCTCCCTCCCTCCCTCTCTCTCCATTCCTCCCTCCCTCCCTCCCTCCCTCTCCATTCCTCCCTCCCTCCCTCTCTCTCCATTCCTCCCTCCCTCCCTCCCTCTCTCTCCATTCCTCCCTCCCTCCCTCCCTCTCTCTCCATTCCTCCCTCCTCCCTCCCTCTCTCTCCATTCCTCCCTCCCTCCCTCTCTCTCCATTCCTCCCTCCCTATCTCTCTCTCCATTCCTCCCTCCCTATCTCTCTCTCCATTCCTCCCTCCCTCCCTCTCTCTCCATTCCTCCCTCCCTCCCTCTCTCTCCATTCCTCCCTCTCCCTCCCTCTCCATTCCTCCCTCTCCCTCCCTCTCCATTCCTCCCTCCCTCCCTCTCCATTCCTCCCTCCTATCTCTCTCTCCATTCCTCCCTCCCTATCTCTCTCTCCATTCCTCCCTCCCTCCCTCCCTCTCCATTCCTCCCTCCCTCCCTCTCTCTCCATTCCTCCCTCCCTCCCTCTCTCTCCATTCCTCCCTCTCCCTCCCTCTCCATTCCTCCCTCCCTCCCTCTCTCTCCATTCCTCCCTCCCTCTCTCCCTCTCTCTCCATTCCTCCCTCCCTCCCTCCCTCTCTCTCCATTCCTCCCTCCCTATCTCTCTCTCCATTCCTCCCTCCCTCCCTCTCTCTCCATTCCTCCCTCCCTCCCTCTCTCTCCATTCCTCCCTCCCTCCCTCTCTCTCTCCATTCCTCCCTCCCTCCCTCTCTCTCCATTCCTCCCTCCCTCCCTCTCTCTCCATTCCTCCCTCCCTCCCTCTCTCTCCATTCCTCCCTCCCTCCCTCTCTCTCCATTCCTCCCTCCCTCCCTCTCTCCATTCCTCCCTCCCTCCCTCTCTCTCCATTCCTCCCTCCCTCCCTCTCTCTCCATTCCTCCCTCCCTCCCTCTCTCTCCATTCCTCCCTCCCTCTCTCCCTCCCTCTCCATTCCTCCCTCCCTCCCTCCCTCCCTCTCCATTCCTCCCTCCCTCCCTCTCTCTCCATTCCTCCCTCCCTCCCTCTCTCTCCATTCCTCCCTCCCTCCCTCTCTCTCCATTCCTCCCTCCCTCCCTCTCTCTCCATTCCTCCCTCCCTCCCTCTCTCTCCATTCCTCCCTCCCTCCCTCTCTCTCCATTCCTCCCTCCCTCCCTCTCTCTCCATTCCTCCCTCCCTCCCTCTCTCTCCATTCCTCCCTCCCTATCTCTCTCTCCATTCCTCCCTCCCTATCTCTCTCTCCATTCCTCCCTCCCTATCTCTCTCTCCATTCCTCCCTCCCTATCTCTCTCTCCATTCCTCCCTCCCTATCTCTCTCTCCATTCCTCCCTCCCTATCTCTCTCTCCATTCCTCCCTCCCTATCTCTCTCTCCATTCCTCCCTCCCTATCTCTCTCTCCATTCCTCCCTCCCTATCTCTCTCTCCATTCCTCCCTCCCTATCTCTCTCTCCATTCCTCCCTCCCTATCTCTCTCTCCATTCCTCCCTCCCTATCTCTCTCTCCATTCCTCCCTCCCTATCTCTCTCTCCATTCCTCCCTCCCTATCTCTCTCTCCATTCCTCCCTCCCTATCTCTCTCTCCATTCCTCCCTCCCTCCCTCTCTCTCCATTCCTCCCTCCCTCCCTCTCTCTCCATTCCTCCCTCCCTCTCTCTCTCTCCATTCCTCCCTCCCTCTCTCTCTCCATTCCTCCCTCCTATCTCTCTCTCCATTCCTCCCTCCCTATCTCTCTCTCCATTCCTCCCTCCCTATCTCTCTCCATTCCTCCCTCCCTATCTCTCTCTCCATTCCTCCCTCACCTATCTCTCTCTCCATTCCTCCCTCCCTATTTATTTATTTTTTTATTTCACCTTTATTTAACCAGGTAGGCAAATTGAGAACACGTTCTCATTTACAATTGCGACCTGGCCAAGATAAAGCAAAGCAGTTCGACACATACAACAACACATAGTTACACATGGAGTAAAACAAACATACAGTCAATAATACAGTGAAAATAAGTCTATATACAATATGAGCAAGTGAGGTGAGATAAGGGAGGTGAAGGCAAAAAAAAAATATATATAAATAAATAAAAAAATATATAAAAAGGCCATGGTGGCGAAGTAAATACAATATAGCAAGTAAAAAAAATAACACTGGAATGGTTGGTTTGCAGTGGAAGAAGGTGCAAAGTAGAGATAGAAATAATGGGGTGCAAAGGAGCAAAATAAATGAATACAGTAGGTAAAGAGGTAGTTGTTTGGGCTAAATTATAGATGGGCTATGTACAGGTGCAGTAATCTATTCCGCTTCCTCCACATTTTTCCCCCTCCATTCCCCGCTTCATTCCTCCATCTCCCTTCCTTCCTTCCTCCCCATCTCCATTCCTCCCTCCCTCCATTCCCCCCTCCCTCCATTCCCCCCTCCCTCCATTCCCCCCTCCCTCCATTCCCACCTCCCCATTCATTCCTACATTACTCTCTCCCTCTCCCTCCCTCCATTCCCCTCTCCCCATTCATTCCTCCATTCCTCCCTCCCTCCATTCCCCTCTCCCCATTCCTCCCTCCATTCCCCGCTCCATTCCTCCCTCTCCCTCCCTCCATTCCCCCCTCCCCATTCATTCCTCCATTCCTCCCTTCCCCCCATTCCCCCATTCCTCCCTCGCCCCCTTCCTCCCTCTCAGTCCCTATAGTAAACAGTAGCATGTCTCTGTAGTACAGTCGACTAAAAGATGATATGTGCTGTTTATTATTATAGTCCGTGGTTCAGACCAGATCAACTAAACAGACAGGAAGCCCTTCTATAACTCATTGTAAACTACGGTTTCTCCTTTAATCTGAACAAGTTCACACACACACACACACAGAGTCTTGAACAACTAAACAGACAGGAAGCCCTTCTATAACTCATTGTAAACTACGGTTTCTCCTTTAATCTAAACAAGTTCAGACACACACACACACACAGTAAAGGCCTGCGGTATCAAACAGCACCTCCCTTAGGCTGTAACAAGTACACCAGGCTTCAACCAAAACCGTCTGCTGCCACTAATAATGTTGTGTTACTGGTGGAGGCAATCCTGTGGAGGGGATGTGCTTGAAGGGGTGCGGTCTATTAAACTACTAAGGTGTCAATTAATTCAGTCCAATTGGGGAACGCATGCAGAAAAATCACTTGTGGATATGATATGAATATTTAAAATAAGAAAATGTTTGGTTCATCAGATATATAAAAAAACAAATTGAGAGATGAATGGAGGAGATTCTCATTTGTGCAAAAGACCGTCCTCTCCTCCACCCCTTCCTTCCTCTCTCCTCCATGACCTGAACAGTGGTCAAGGATATGTCAATTAGTTAGTAGGCGAACAGAAGAGGCTCCTCTCCTCAACTCCTCTGTCCTCTCTCCTCCATGACCTGAACAGTGGTCAAGGATATGTCAATTAGTTAGTAGGCGAACAGAAGAGGCTCCTCTCCTCAACTCCTCTGTCCTCTCTCCTATATGACCTGAACAGTGGTCAAGAATATGTCAATTAGTTAGTAGGCGAACAGAAGAGGCTCCTCCCCTCCTCGATAGCCACGTTTCATCGAGGATAGTCATGTGTATTCTACCCGAGTATTTTGTGGAAGAGTTCTGCCACACACCCTTTTTGTTTCAGCTTTCGTTTTCTCTGACAAAAAGCATGGACAAATTTAAAAACGATACTCCTCGATTACCTTCAACCTTTTCCCCCCCCAAAAAAATGCAGGCAAGGAGAGGACGGAGGAATTAGCAAAATCCGAATTGAGAATGTCTCAAAGTAAAGGAGAGGAGAATGGGTAGAACTCACCAGAACGGTATAGATGTGGAGGCATCGGTACACTGGAGAAAAGTCTACCAACTCCTGGGCCACTGGTACCTGGGAGAGAGAGAGAGAAACACTATTTACTTACGCACACACACATACACATAACCGAAGTATAAACTCAACATGTAAAGTGTTTTATGAGCTTAAATAAAAAGATCCCAGAAAATGTTCCATATACACAAAAAAAGCGTATTCCTCTTAAGATGTTGTGAACAAATTTGTTTACATCCCTGTTAGTGAGCATTTCTCCTTTGCCAAGATAATCCATCTACCTGACAGGTGTAGCATATCAAGAAGCTGATTAAACAGCATGATCACTACACAGGTGCACCTTGTGCTGGGGGACAGTAAAAGGCCACTTAAAAATGTGCAGTCACAACACAATGCTACAGATGGTGAGGGAGTGTTCAATGGGCATGCTGACTGCAGGAATGTCCACCAGAGCTGTTGCCAGAGAATTGAATGTTCATTTCTCTACCATAAGCCGCCTCCAATGTCGTTTTAGAGAATTTGGTAGTACGTCCAACCGGCCTCACAACAGCAGAATACATGTAACCACGCCAGTCCAGGACCTCACCTCCGGCTTCTTCACCTGCAAGATCCACTGTGGGTTTTGCACAACCAAAGAATTTCTGCACAAACTGTCAGAATCCGTCTCAGGGAAGCTCATCTGCGTGCTCGTCTTCCTCACCAGGTTCTTGACCTGACTGCAGTTCGGCGTCGTAACCGACTTCAGTGGGCAAATGCTCCCCTTCGATGGCCACTGGCACACTGGAGAAGTGTGCTCTTCATGGATGAATCCCGGGTTGAACTGTACCGGGCAGATGGTACACAGCGTGTATGGCGTTGTGTGGGCGAGCGTTTTGCTGATGTCAACGTTGTCAACAGAGTGCCCCATGGTGGTTATGGTAACTACCCTACTCAGGAACATTCTACATCTTCTTGGTCAGCAACTCTAGTGTACATTTGGTCTTGTGTTTTTAGTTATTTGTTCTGCTGAAATGTGAATGTCTCCCAGTGTCTGATGGAAACCAGACAACCAGGTTTTCCTCTGGGATTTAGCCTGTGCTTTATTCTGTTGCTTAGCTCTATTAGTCCTCCCTAGTCCTTTCCGATGACAAGCATACCCATAACATGATGCAGCTACCACCACGCTTGAAAATATGACGAGTGATACTCAGTGATGGGTTGTATTGGATTCAGGACCAAGTTAATTTGTTGGCCACATTTTTTTGTTATTGCAGTTTTTCCTTATTCCAACAACAAAAAAATTATTTTATACAGGCTTCCTTTTCACTCTGTCAATTAGGTTAGTATTGTGGAGTAACTAAACTGTTGATCTATCTTCAGTTTTATACAATCACAGATATTTAACCCCAAATGCTTTACATTGAACTGAGTTATAGGAAGGACGCCTGTATCTGGGTGTATTGACACACCATCCAAAGTGTAGTTAATAACTTCACCGTGCTCAAAGGGACGTTCAAGGTCTGCCAATTTATTACTAATGGGTCTCTCAAGGCTTCTTTCCGAGGTATTTGTGGTTGAACCAGTGTTTGAAATGCACTGTTCGAATGAGGGACCTTACAGAGAGCGTGAATCCTTTCTGAAGGCACTCAACAATCAATAAAATCTAATCTACCACACGTAGATTAACAACAAATGATGAGAAATAGTTCTGAGGGTAAGGTTTTTGTTCCACCAAAAACCTTGACGGACCCTCGAGTGAACAGACAACCATAATAAACAACGAACTCGTTGGCCTTCCAATAGCGACTCTCGCCTCCTCTTCCTCTCCCACTCTCTGCTCACAAGCTTAAAAAAAAAAAAAATCACAGATCATCTATCTATTCACCTCTCTCTCTTTCGCTCTCCCCCTCGCTCCCCCTCTCCCTCTTTCTCTCCCCCTCTCTCTTTCTCTCCCTCTTTCTCTCCCCCTCTCTCTCTCTCCCCCACTCTCTCTCTCTCTCTCTCTCCCCCACTCTCTCTCTCTCTCTCCCCCACTCTCTCTCTCCCCCACTCTCTCTCCCCCACTCTCTCTCCCCCACTCTCTCTCCCCCACTCTCTCTCCCCCACTCTCTCTCCCCCACTCTCTCTCCCCCACTCTCTCTCCCCCACTCTCTCTCCCCTCTAATGAGAACACTTCAATGACCCGTCAGCCCCACCTGTTTTGAGCCCCACATTTTTTTGCCTAATTACTCAACAAGTTGAAAATAGCAAATTCAACAATGAGTGGTTTGGAAGGAATGGGTGACAGTGGCTAACTGCAAACATTGGAACTGGGAAGTCGGGAGCAAACGAGCTCAGACTGAGAAAATACATTTTGAACGGTCATCCAACTCGGAATTGTAAATCCGGCCTCTTTGTCTTTCTTTGATGACAAAATTTGCCCACAAAGGACCGTCGCGCCACTTCCTGTTCAAGTGAGCACAGCAAGATGAGTCCAAAAATGTCTTGTGTGTAGCTGCATAAATTATGTAATATGCCAGGGAGATGTGTATACTGTAGCTAAGAAAGTAATACTAAGTGTATGTTGTGTAGTAAGCTGTTAGTAGCCCATGTGCCTCACCCTAATAATTTGGTCTATTTCCCCCTCCTAACTTCTCCTACTGTTCTGACTTGGTGGTGCACATGTAGCCTATAGCCTGTTTAAAAGAAATATAATCATTGAATATTGTAAGAGCTTTCATTGTCTGCTTATATGCCCCCTTTATTTATCCTACGGTTCTGACTTGGTGTACAGGGAGAACACTGTAAGAACAGCCCATGTTCTGAATTCTGTCGCTGTACATTTCAAAAGTGCTGAACACAGTTACATTGACGTCCGTCCTAACTCACTCATTAATGTCCGGATGACCTCTTATACACTCGTCGTCCCCTTATTCCATAGTTTGCCCATCTCAATTGTCATTAGAAACCACATTTGTTTAAGCAAGTCAGCCATATCAGCTATGTTTTTTAAAAGGCAGTAAATGATGCTGAATTAACTGTTTCCCTGCCGGAAAAGGCTTTTAACCAGGTGTAGCAGCGGTAAGATGTTGGGACAGCTTTATGTAGGCCCTAACAGTTTGTGGGCACCGTTTGTCACCGTTGTAGTGCAATGAATGTATTGTTTAGTGTTGTGGCTTTGCTGGCCCCAAGATTTACATGCTAAAATCACCATCCATCCCAGTTTTATCTGGATGACCCGACCAGTTTACACATTCCTCATCCTCCATTTTCCCTCTTCCTTTTACATTACAGTATCCCTCCATTTTCTCTACCTTCTTTAACACATTCAGGCTAAAACGAGAGGCAAAGTACCGGAGCAAACATCTCTGCTTCCCTCTATTCCCTATATAGTGCACTACTTTTGACCAGGACTGGCACACTATTCCCTATATGGTGTACTACTTTTGACCAGGACTGGCACACTATTCCCTATATAGTGTACTACTTTAGACCAGGGCTGGCACCCTAATTCCCTATATAGTGTACTACTTTAGACCAGGGCTGGCACCCTATTCCCTATATAGTGCACTACTTTAGACCAGGGCCTACAGAATGCATTGCACTGTGTGTGACCCGATTCAGGGAACTTGGTGTGTGTCGCAAGTCACAACTTCACAGGAGAGCCATTTTAACGTAAAAAAATGTGTTAATCAAAACGCTTGTGCCTTAAACTTGTATGCGATCTGAAAATACGATTAAAATTGTTAAATTACGAGCGTTGTTGGTTAAGCCACAGAAAAAGTGAGTAACCTTCCCACTAGCCATGATTCGCTGAGATAATGGGTGGGCTAGACATTCCGAGAGAGGAGTTTGGATTGGTCTGCCATAGAAGCTTGTCAGTCTGTGTTGGTAATCCTGTCAAACACAGCTTTTTAAAAAATGTATTGTGTAGTGGAGCTGCATAAGTGTGGCTCTCCACTTTCTGGAGGATCCCATTTTGAAATCAGTGGAATTAGAGTATGATAGCTACAGAAAACACCTGTCTCTGGATTACATCTTCAAACGAGGGGAAAATGTGGCATGGCATTCCTGACAGGGAGACGCGTTCACACACGATGTATACAGGTAAATAGTTTAGCGTCAGCTAGCTACATTTTCAGATATTACACATATTCTAATTTTGACAGAAAGTGGTTTCATTTCAAGCTAAAGTGTACTGTTAACTAGCTAACTAAAGTTAGCTGACTGGCTCCCTAGCTGATGTTATTTGTTTCCCAGAGCCATTTGCTTTTCTAGTTAGATCGTAATGTTAGCTAGCTAACATTGAACATGGTTGGTTAGCTCCCAGCACTATGGCATTGTTGGCACTGTTTGGGATAGGGGGCGACATTTTCACTTTTGGATGAATTGGTGCCCAAATTAAACGGGCTCGTACTCTGTCCTAGATCATATAATATGCATATTATTATTACTATTGGATAGAAAACACTCTGAAGTTTCTAAAACTGTTTGAATTATATCTGTGAGTAAAACAGAACACATATGGCAGGCAAACTTCACTTGTTTGGAAGTGAAAATTCTGAAATGGGTCGCTGTGAAAGGCATCGCATATTTAATTATCCTATATTTATGGATCTGTATGCACTTCATACGCCTTCCACTAGATGTCAACAGGCAGTAGAACGTGGAATGAACCGTATAGCTTGATGTGGGACCGGATGAGAGCCAATGGAGTGACTGGTCAGGCATATTGCCAGTTCTTGGCCACGCACACTACGCATGTGATGTCCTTGTCTGCAATGCGTTAGATAGACATGAAGAAATGCTCCGTCTGGGACGTTATTGGATATATATGAGAAAAACATCCTGAAGATTGATTCTCAACTGAGTTTGACCAGTTTATTCGATTTGTAATATAATTTTTAAGTTTTCGTTCATTAGCGTAAAGTTCGATGGACACGTGAACTACTCATGCTAGCCAAAGTCGCTAATTCGACAGAAGTAAATGGACATAAAACAAAAAAACGATTTATTGTGGAACTAGGATTCCTGGCACTGCATTTTGATGAAAGATCAAAGGTAAGGGAATATTTATGATGTAATTTCGTATTTCTGTAGACTCCAACATGGCTGAGAATGGCTGAGCACTGTCTCAGATTATTGCATGCTGTGCTTTTTACTAAAGTTATTTTTTAAATCTAACACAGCAGTTGCATTAACCAGTGTATCTTTAAGTATATGTTAAACATGTACCTTTCATCAAAGTTTATGATGAGTACTTCTGTATTTCACGTTGCTATCTGTAATTACTTTCGCTATTTTGGAGCCATTTCTGAACATGGCGCCAATGTAAAACCACGATTTGTGGATATAAATATGCACATAATCGAACAAAACATAAATGTATTGTATAACATGATGTCATATGACTGTCATCTGATGAAGTTGTTCAAAGGTTAGTGATTAATTTTATCTCTATTTGTGGGTTTTGCGAAAGCTATCTTTTCTGTGAAAAAATGGCAGTGTGTTTTTGGATATTGTGGTGAGCTAACATAAATATATGTTTTTGCTGTAAAACATGATTTTTTTTTTTTTTTTTTTATTATTTTTTTTTTTTTTTAAATCGGACATGTTGGCTGGATTCACAAGATGTTTATCTTTCATTTGCTGTATTGGACTTGTGATTTCATGAAATAATATTATATTATATCCCTGTGGCGCTATGCTAGGCTATGCTAGTCAGCGTTTCTGATGAAAATGATCCCGGATCCGGGATGGGATCCAGAAAGGTTTTTAACTAGCTAACGTTGGCTCGCAGGCTATTTAGCTAACGTTAAGTGACGTGTGTACAACACCTGTTGAATATGGCCGGTGTCAGTAAACGTCTACAAAAAAGCGTAATCAATCGAGCCTTGAAATTAAATTGTTGCCAGCAGAGCTGGTTAGGCTGTTTTCATGTTATCCAGAGGTAAACAAATCATCGGCCAGAGCGTCAAGTGTGCGCTTCGAGAGCGAAACGAGATGGGTGGGACTAAAGATTAGGGTGAGGGTGTGAACGATGCTGAATGGGTGTAGACAAAGAAGAGCTCTTCACTAGATACCAAAACATTCAAAGGGCGATTTTCTCAAAAGTGAGTTTACAAGTTGATCAACTTTCAAAGCAGAATTACTCTCCCCATTGTTTCTCAAATGTAGTGTATGATATACCATATGGTAGCTCTGAGTCGCTACTTTTACCTAATGTAAACACAATTTCAAATTTAGCTACATAAGACCGAATCCAGATGGTGAGTCACATATGGGGAATAGGGTGCAATTTGGGACACAGACCAAGAAGCATTTTAGAGCCAAGAACTTCAGAGAAAGAATGTATACCTACTCTGGTGAGCTTTGGATGGAGGGATGAGAGAGGAAGGGATTGAGGGAAGGGAACGTTCTAGAGAGATATGGGTAGGATGAGAAACAGGGTTGGAACGAGGGATGAAACAGAGGGATATAGAAAGACAGGAATTGAGAAAAAAATGGGTCTGAACACAATAATGGAGGGAGGAAATGTTCTAGAGAGAGATCTGGGAAGAATGCGAAACAGGGTTGGAAAGAGGGATGAAGACAGCGAGGAAGAGTGGAAGGAGAGAAGAGGAGACTAGACTTATGTCTGTCAGTCAGGACAGGGGAGGTAGTAGGAAAAATACAGCAAGTCAATACAACTTGAGCAAGTCAACATCTAACATTAAAGAAGTCTTGAGGTATTGCTCACCTGTGGTAGAGTACCTTATGATAAGCTGTAGACCACACTATCTACCAAGAGAGTTCTCATCTGTATTATTCGTAGCCGTCTATTTACCACCACAAAACGAAGCTGGGACTAAGACCGCTCTCAACCATCTCTATACGGCCATAAACAAAGAAGAAAATGCTCACCCAGAAGCGGCGCTCCTAGTGGCCGGGGACTTTAAGGCAGGCAACATAAATCAGTTTTACCAAATATTTACCATAATGTCACATGTGCAACGAGAGAAGGAAAAAAACTCTAGACCACCTTTACTCTACACACAGAGAAGCATACAAAGCTTTCCCTCGCCCTCCATTTGGCAAATCTGACCATAATTCTATCCTCCTGATTCCTGCTTACCAGCAAAAATAAAAGCAGGAAGTACCAGTGACTCGCTCAATATGGAAGTGGTCAGATGACGCAGATGCTAAACTACAGGACTGGAATATGTTCCAGGATCCATCCAATGGCATTGAGGAGTATACCACCTCAGTCATCGGCTTCATCAATAACTGCATCGACGACATCTCCCCCCCCCCCCCCCCCCCCCCCGCCCCCCCAGTGACCGTACGTAAATATCCCAACCAGAGGATTACAGGTAACCTCTTCATTGAGCTAAAGGCTAGAGCTTTCAAGAAGCGGGAGACTAATCCGGACACTTATAAGAAATCCCGCTATGCCCTCAAGACGAACCATCAAACAAGCAAAGCGTCAATACAGGATTAAGATTGAATCGTACTACACTGGCTCTGATGCTTATCGGATGTGGCAGGGCTTGAAAACTATTACGGACTACAAAGGGAAACTCAGACGCAAGCTGCCCAGTGACGCGAGCATACCAGACGAGCTAAATGCCTTTTATGCTCGCTTCGAGGCAAGCAACACTGAAGCATGCACAAGAGCACCAGCTGTTCTGGATGACTGTGTAATAACGCTCTCGGTAGCAGACGTGAACAAAATCTTTAAAACAGGTCAACATTCACAAAGCCACTGGGCCAGACGGATTACCAGGGCGTGTACTCAAAGCATGCACGGACCAACTGTTAAGTGTCTTCACTAACATTTTCAACCTCTCCCTGGCCGAGTCTGTAATACCTACATGTTTCAAGCAGACCACCATAGTCCCTGTGCCCAAGGTAGCAAAGGTAACCTGCCTAATTGATTACCGCCCCGTGGCACTCACATCGGTAGCCATGAAGTGCTTTGAAAGGCTGGTCATGGCTCACATCAACAGTATCATCCCGGACACCCTAGACCCACTCAAATTCACATACCGCCCCAACAGATCCACAGATGACACAATCTCAAGCACACTCCACACAGCCCTTTCTCACCTGGACAAAAGGAACACATATGTGAGAATCAGCATTCAACAACATAGTGCCCACAAAGCTCATCACTAAGCTAAGAACGCAGGGACTAAAACACCTCCCTCTTCAACTGGATCCTGGACTTCCTGACAGGACGCTCCCAGGTGGTAAGGGTAGGCAACACGTCTGCCACGCTGATCCTTAACACCGGGGTCCCTCAGGGGTGTGTACTTAGTCCCCCTCCTGTATTCCCTGTTCACCCACGACTCCATGGCCAAAAATGACTCCAACACCATCATTAAGTTTGCTGAGGACACAACAGTGGAAGGCCTGATCACTGACAACGATGAGACCGTCTATAGGGAGGAAGTCAGAGACCTGGCAACAACCTCTACCTCAATGTGAGCAAGACAAAAGGAGCTGATCATAGACTACAGGAAAAGGAGGGCCATACAGGCCCCCATTAACCCCGACGGGGCTGAAGTGAAGCGGATCGAGAGTTTCAAGTTCCTTGGTGTCCACATCACCAACAAACTATCATGGTCCAAACATACCAGGACAGGAGTGAAGAGGGCACGACAAAACCTATTCCCCCTCAAAAGACTGAAAATATTTGGAATTTGGCCCCTAGATCCTCAAAAGGTTCTACAGCTGCACCATCGAGAGTATCCTGACCGTTTGCATCACCGCCTGGTATGGCAACTGCTCGGCATCCGACCGTAAGGCGCGACAGAGGATAGTGCGAACGGGCCAGTACATCACTGGGGCCAAGCTTCCTGCCATTCGGGACCTACACAATAGGCGGTGTCAGAGGAAAGCTGATAAAATTGTCAGTGACTCCAGTCACCCAAGTTATAGACTGTTCTCTCTGCTATCGCACGGCAAGCGGTACCGGAGCACCAAGTCTAGGTCCAAAAGGCTGAACAGCTTCTACCTCCAAAGCCATAAGACTGCTTAACAATTAAGAAAATGGCCACTGGATAATTTACATTGACCCCCCCCCCCCCCCCTCCCTTTTGTACACGGCTACTACTCGCTGTTAACAGTTCAAGGCTTTTTCCCGTTTTTTTTCCTGATTCACTGCAATGTGATTATTTTGCTTTACCAAATTCATATCATATGACTTATTTTAAACTGAGGGATTTCTTTCCCTTTGTTTCTATTTGTATTTATTTTTTGTTAGTTGAACATAGTCACTTCACCCCCACCTACATGTTCAGATTACCTCAACTAGCCTGTACCCCTGCACACTGACTCGGTACCGGTGCCCCCTGTATATAGAGTCTCGTTATTCTTATTGTGTTACTTTTTATTTTAGTCAACTTGGTAAATATTTTTCTTCACTCTTCTTGAACTGCACTGTTGGTTAAGGTCTTGTAAGTAAGCATTTCACGGTCAAGTCTACACTTATTCGGCGCATGTGACAAAATAAAGGTTTGGTTTGATTTTGATGTAGTAGGAAAAATACAGCAAGTCAATACAACTTGACCATTTGACCTTCTCTAAAGGGTAGTGGGGTTGACTGGGTCACTACACTAGTGGGCATTGGGGACGCTTGTTCTGAACAATCACATAGACAAACAGACCCCATCCTGTCTACAGCTCTGTGGAATACCGTTTCTTAGCTGTTACAAAAGCAAGTTGGAAGACAATACAAGGCTTTCATGTAGTGACCTAGGAACCACCACCAGTTCAGAACAGCACTGCCTTGGGACAGGAGGGGAAACACACACAATAAGAAAACAAACACAGTGGAATGGGTTTTTTTTTGGGTGGGGTGGGGGGGGTTGGAGTCATTTAACAACCCCAGGGAAAGGGTCAACGGTCAGTCAAGGCTAGGGCAGAGGTAGGTGGGGATTATGGGAAATAACAAGGCGTTAAGAACAGGGTGAAACAGGGGGTTAAGAACAGGGTGTTAAGAACAGGGTGAAACAGGGGGTTAAGAACAGGGTGAAACAGGGTGAAACAGGGGGTTAAGAACAGGGGGTTAAGAACAGGGGGTTAAGAACAGGGGGTTAAGAACAGGGGGTTAAGAACAGGGTGAAACAGGGTGAAACAGGGGGTTAAGAACAGGGGGTTAAGAACAGGGGGTTAAGAACAGGGGGTTAAGAACAGGGGGTTAAGAACAGGGGGTTAAGAACAGGGGGTTAAGAACAGGGTGAAACAGGGGGTTAAGAACAGGGTGAAACAGGGGGTTAAGAACAGGGTGAAACAGGGGGTTAAGAACAGGGTGAAACAGGGGGTTAAGAACAGGGTGAAACAGGGGGTTAAGAACAGGGTGAAACAGGGGGTTAAGAACAGGGTGAAACAGGGGGTTAAGAACAGGGGGTTAAGAACAGGGGGTTAAGAACAGGGGGTTAAGAACAGGGGGTTAAGAACAGGGTGAAACAGGGGGTTAGGGTCAGAAGGTAGCGACCAGGGGTCAGAAGGTAGCGACCAGGGGTCAGATGGTAGCGACCAGGGGTCAGATGGTAGCGACCAGGGGTCAGATGGTAGCGACCAGGGGTCAGATGGTAGCGACCAGGGGTCAGAAGGTAGCGACCAGGGGTCAGAAGGTAGCGACCAGGGGTCAGATGGTAGCGACCAGGGGTCAGATGGTAGCGACCAGGGGTCAGATGGTAGCGACCAGGGGTCAGATGGTAGCGACCAGGGGTCAGATGGTAGCGACCAGGGGTCAGATGGTAGCGACCAGGGGTCAGATGGTAGCGACCAGGGGTCAGATGGTAGCGACCAGGGGTCGATGGTAGCGACCAGGGGTCAGATGGTAGCGACCAGGGGTCAGATGGTAGCGACCAGGGGTCAGATGGTAGCGACCAGGGGTCAGATGGTAGCGACCAGGGGTCAGATGGTAGCGACCAGGGGTCAGATGGTAGCGACCAGGGGTCAGATGGTAGCGACTAGGGGTCAGATGGTAGCGACTAGGGGTCAGATGGTAGCGACTAGGGGTCAGATGGTAGTGACTAGGGGTCAGAAGGTAGTGACCAGGGGTCAGATGGTAGTGACCAGGGTCATGCCTTTGTTATTTAGGTTGTCAAAAACAGCTGGAAGGAGATCACAGAAGAGGTGCCACCCTGCCCTAGCGTCCCCCTTCCATCCTCTTCCTCCGCAGCCCTTACCCTTTGTTCTCCCTCCCTCCGCAGTCTCTTTCCCTAGCCTTGACTGAGCCCTTACCCTTTCTTCTCCCTCCCTCCGCAGTCTCTTTCCCTAGCCTTGACTGAGCCCTTACCCTTTCTTCTCCCTCCCTCCGCAGTCTCTTTCCCTAGCCTTGACTGAGCCCTTACCCTTTCTTCTCCCTCCCTCCGCAGTCTCTTTCCCTAGCCTTGACTGAGCCCTTACCCTTTCTTCTCCCTCCCTCCGCAGTCTCTTTCCCTAGCCTTGACTGAGCCCTTACCCTTTCTTCTCCCTCCCTCCGCAGTCTCTTTCCCTAGCCTTGACTGAGCCCTTACCCTTTCTTCTCCCTCCCTCTGCAGTCTCTTTCCCTAGCCTTGACTGAGCCCTTACCCTTTCTTCTCCCTCCCTCCGCAGTCTCTTTCCCTAGCCTTGACTGAGCCCTTACCCTTTCTTCTCCCTCCCTCTGCAGTCTCTTTCCCTAGCCTTGACTGAGCCCTTACCCTTTCTTCTCCCTCCCTCTGCAGTCTCTTTCCCTAGCCTTGACTGAGCCCTTACCCTTTGTTCTCCCTCCCTCCGTCTCAAACTTTATATACTCTTCCTGCCTTACCCTAGGCCAACTTCTCAGCCTGGCACGGGAAGAGGTGTCCTGCCTACCTCTCACCTCTGCCATCTCTCTTTCCGGCTCGGACCAACAGGCTCCAGAGCCAGCTTCTACCCCCCCAAACCATAAACCTTAATGAATGGTTACCCAGACTAGCTTCACTAGCCGGTAAACCAAAACCTCTGTACTTTTTCAATACTAATAAAAAAGCATTAACTGGCACACACCCAGATAAAATGATTTAGTTTAGAGGTGCTGACTAACAGTGAATATTGTAAGCTATAAAAACAAAGATTCACACACTATGTATAAAACTCCCAGTAATTTATTGGGTAAAAAAAAACAAAAAACGTTTTGGCATCACTGTTTTGGCCAGCCTTCTTCTGGAAATTAAATGAAAAAAATAAATGTATGTTGATGTTAATTTTATGCTAATCCCAATCATAACATCCTACTATATTCAACATGATGTAAACTAATGCTAATGCTAACCATAGCCTACTATATTCAACATGATGTAAACTAATGCTAACAGCCTCCTATATTCAATTTGTAAACTAATGCTAATGCTAACAATAGCCTACTATATTCAATATGCTGTAAACAAATGCTAACAATAGCCTAATAGATTTAATATGTAAACTAAAGCTAATGCTGACAGTAGCCTACTATATTCAATATGATGGAAACTAAAGCTAATGCTGACAATAGCCTAATATATTCAATATGATGGAAACTAATGCTAATGCTAACAGTAGCCTACTATATTCAATATGATATAAACTAATGCTAATGCTAATAGTAGCCTACTATATTCAAGATGATGTAAGCTAATAGTAGCCTACTATATTCAATATGATATAAACTAATGCTAATGCTAACAGTAGCCTACTATATTCAATATGATATAAACTAATGCTAATGCTAATAGTAGCCTACTATATTCAAGATGACGTAAGCTAATGCTAATAGTAGCCTACTATATTCAAGATGATGTAAGCTAATAGTAGCCTACTATATTCAATATGATATAAACTAATGCAAATGCTAATAGTAACCTACTATATTCAAGATGACGTAAGCTAATGCTAATAGTAGCCTACTATATTCAAGATGATGTAAACTATTGTCTTAATAGTATCACTCAATTAATTCTAATCAACCTAACAATTATGACACACCCCTCATTGTCATTGGTTGCACTAAAATTGCACTATTGTGTGTAAATAACCTGGTTCAGCATTCATGACGTCATCCTGAAGAAGACACAGTGATGGTGAAACGCTGGTGTTTTATACACAGTGTGTTTTTATAGCTTACAGCTTTTTCAATACGAGAACATGAAAAACGGGTCGGGTACGAGAATTTTTGTTACTTTCTGTACTGTCAAATGTGTCTCACGGATCAACTCTGTCTATCGGCGCAGCCGGAAATGGAAGGGAACAGATTGCTTGTCATCTGTAGCCCCATGAAATCAGCCAAAACCAGCTCAATAAATCAATGCACACCCTCCTATTGTATTTGGCGCATTGACAAATAAAATTTGATTCGATTCCCCTGCCCTCTCCCCTGGCCTCGGCCATCGCCCTCTCCCCTGGCCTCGGCCATCGCCCTCTCCCCTGGCCTCGGCCATCGCCCTCTCCCCTGGCCTCGGCCATCGCCCTCTCCCCTGGCCTCGGCCATCGCCCTCTCCCCTGGCCTCGGCCATCGCCCTCTCCCCTGGCCTCGGCCATCGCCCTCTCCCCTGGCCTCGGCCATCGCCCTCTCCCCTGGCCTCGGCCATCGCCCTCTCCCCTGGCCTCGGCCATCGCCCTCTCCCCTGGCCTCGGCCATCGCCCTCTCCCCTGGCCTCGGCCATCGCCCTCTCCCCTGGCCTCGGCCATCGCCCTCTCCCCTGGCCTCGGCCCGCCCATCGCCCTCTCCCATCACCCTCTCATGTGACGCCGTAGCCAGTATACACCTCAAAATAGTCCTAATTCATCTAAAATACCTACAGAAATCTACCATTAATCTTGATGTTGTTACCGAGGAGATCTTTTTTTTTTTAACACTTAACTAAGACGTTTGGTGCATATTTGTCAAGTGGTGAAGTGCAGTTGTAAGATTACTGCTGCCAAACAGGAGAATGCCCTGTCTCAGTCCTGGCACAGGAAAGAGGGAGAACGCAAAGACAGAGAAGGGGGGGGGGTTCTCAAGGGGGTAACAGAAGTTTAAAAGGAGGGAGCAGATGGAGAGGTGAAGGGCATGAGAGCGACAGTGTTGGAGGGGTCACCAAGTAGACCAAGGTTTTGATATTGTATTGATCACCGTTTCGTATTGATCACCGTTTCGTATTGATCACCGTTTCGTATTGATCACCGTTTCGTATTGATCACCGTTTCGTATTGATCACCGTTTCGTATTGATCACCGTTTCGTATTGATCACCGTTTCATATTGATCACCGTTTCATATTGATCACCGTTTCATATTGATCACCGTTTCATATTGTATTGATCACCGTTTCATATTGATCACCGTTTCGT
Organism: Salvelinus fontinalis; assembly: GCF_029448725.1. Classification (NCBI taxonomy): domain Eukaryota; kingdom Metazoa; phylum Chordata; class Actinopteri; order Salmoniformes; family Salmonidae; genus Salvelinus; species Salvelinus fontinalis. The sequence goes on from NW_026600315.1 coordinate 169,128, forward strand.
ATTGTATTGATCACCGTTTCATATTGATCACCGTTTCATATTGTATTGATCACCGTTTCATATTGATCACCGTTTCATATTGATCACCGTTTCGTATTGATCACCGTTTCATATTGTATTGATCACCGTTTCGTATTGTATTGATCACCGTTTCATATTGATCACCGTTTCATATTGATCACCGTTTCGTATTGTATTGATCACCGTTTCATATTGATCATCGGTTCGTATTGATCACCGTTTCATATTGATCACCGGTTCGTATTGATCACCGTTTCGTATTGATCACCGTTTCGTATTGTATTGATCACCGTTTCGTATTGATCACCGTTTCATATTGATCACCGTTTCATATTGATCACCGTTTCGTATTGTATTGATCACCGTTTCGTATTGATCACCGGTTCGTATTGTATTGATCACTGTTTCATATTGATCACCGGTTCGTATTGTATTGATCACCGTTTCATATTGATCACCGGTTCGTATTGTATTGATCACCGGTTCGTATTGTATTGATCACCGTTTCATATTGATCACCATTTCGTATTGTATTGATCACCGTTTCGTATTGATCACCGTTTCGTATTGTATTGATCACCGTTTCATATTGATCACCGTTTCGTATTGTATTGATCACCGTTTCATATTGATCACCGTTTCATATTGATCACCGGTTCGTATTGTATTGATCACCGTTTCATATTGATCACCGTTTCGTATTGTATTGATCACCGTTTCATATTGTATTGATCACCGTTTCATATTGATCACCGTTTCATATTGATCACCGTTTTGTTCCATATTGTATTGATCACCGTTTCATATTGATCACCGTTTCATATTGATCATCGTTTCACATTGTATTTTAATGTTGTGCTGCTGTGATCAGGGCAGCCTTCTGAATGAGATCCTGGTCTCAATGGGTTTTCCCCTGAAAAAATAAAACTCACACACTAAGGCACACAAACCCCCCCCCAGAGACACGCACACAAACAATCCCCAAACAAGTACCTCATCTTCATCCTCCTCATCCTCTACATCCAGTACTCCAGAGTCTTGTTCAGACATTGGGCTGCTGCCCTGTCCGTCAATGTCAGTCCCCGCCCCTAGTCCCGCCTCCTTCCTCAGCCGTCGACCAACCGCAGCTCTCTGTTGGAGTGACACAGCGCTGTCCAGAGAGCGCTGGACCTGGGCCTGGTACAAACAGACACACACAAATGTAAATAAACACACACAACAATCTTCAAGATACAAAACAGTTGACAGATTACATCACCCATCATCCTCTCTTCCATTTCACCTCAAAACAAACAAAACATCCTCTTTCTACCATCCTCCACTCTTCCCAATACTCCAACCATCCAACCATCCTCTCTCTACCATCCTCCACTCTTCCCAATACTCCAACCATCCTCCACTCTTCCCAATACTCCAACCATCCTCTCTCTACCATCCTCCACTCTTCCCAATACTCCAACCATCCTCTTTCTATTCATCCTCCACTCTCCCCAATAATCCAACCATCCTCTTTCTACCATCCTCCACTCTTCCCAATACTCCAACCATCCTCTTTCTACCATCCTCACTCTTCCCAATACTCCAACCATCCTCTTTCTACCAACCTCCACTTTTCCCAATACTCCAACCATCCTCTTTCTACCATCCTCACTCTTCCCAATACTCCAACCATCCTCGTTCTACCAACCTCCACTCTTCCCAATACTCCAACCATCCTCTTTCTACCATCCTCACTCTTCCCAATACTCCAACCATCCTCTTTCTACCAACCTCCACTCTTCCCAATACTCCAACCATCCTCACTCTTCCCAATACTCCAACCATCCTCACTCTTCCCAATACTCCAACCATCCTCTTTCTACCAACCTCCACTCTTCCCAATACTCCAACCATCCTCCACTCTCTCTACCATCCTCCACTCTCTCTACCATCCTCCACTCTCTCTACCATCCTCCACTCTCTCTACCATCCTCCACTCTCTCTACCATCCTCCACTCTCTCTACCATCCTCCACTCTCTCTACCATCCTCCACTCTCTCTACCATCCTCCACTCTCTCTACCATCCTCCACTCTCTCTACCATCCTCCACTCTCTCTACCATCCTCCACTCTCTCTACCATCCTCCACTCTCTCTACCATCCTCCACTCTCTCTACCATCCTCCACTCTCTCTACCATCCTCCACTCTCTCTACCATCCTCCACTCTCTCTACCATCCTCCACTCTCTCTACCATCCTCCACTCTTTCTACCTTCACCCCCCCCCAAACCCTCTTCAATTCCAATAGTTTTCTTTATATTTCCCAAGGAACAGAGCAAAGTTCGGCTGATCCTTAGAGAAGAAACAGAACGGTGACGGTAGAAAGGTCTGAATAGGTTGGAGAAATATACAGCTAAACAGAAGCTTCTATAATGGCAACGCCTATGTCACGGTCTACGTCAAGGCTTTTGTCAACGTTAGAAGTTCGATAATTAAGTAACTTCAATTGACTGAGTGTCAACAAGGGAATTCCCATGGTTAAGAAGGGGAGACTCCATCTCTGTATCTCTCAGTGTCCCTCGCTCGCCACATAACCAAGTCATTAAGCCCTGTCAAGTGGTTAAATAGGTAGGAACCTTTGTTTGGTTCCTCTTTGTTTCCTAGAAGGACCCGAGTTCGGCGTTGCACTTCAACCTAACCTCAAGTGTGTGGATGTGCGTCAGAGAATGCTCAGAATGTTCCACAGGCGACAGCTGCAGGTCAAAAAGCTGACCGCTAAACTTTTGTGGTCGGCTACTTAATGACGCGTTGTTGGAAAACAGAGAACTAACTAGAGTCTCCTAGCTGGTTACTGACGTCACTAAATATGATGTTGGAGAACAGAGAACTAGAGTCTCCTAGCTGGTTACTGACGTCACTAAATATGATGTTGGGGAACAGAGAACTAGAGTCTCCTAGCTGGTTACTGACGTCACTAAATATGATGTTGGAGAACAGAGAACTAGAGTCTCCTAGCTGGTTACTGACGTCACTAAATATGATGTTGGAGAACAGAGAACTAGAGTCCCCTAGCTGGTTACTGACGTCACTAAATATGATGTTGGAGAACAGAACTAGAGTCTCCTAGCTGGTTACTGACGTCACTAAATATGATGTTGGAGAACAGAGAACTAGAGTCCCCTAGCTGGTTACTGACGTCACTAAATATGATGTTGGAGAACAGAGAACTAGAGTCTCATAGCTGGTTACTGACGTCACTAAATATGATGTTGGAAAACAGAGAACTAACTAGAGTCTCCTAGCTGGTTACTGACGTCACTAAATATGATGTTGGAGAACAGAGAACTAGAGTCTCCTAGCTGGTTACTGACGTCACTAAATATGATGTTGGGGAACAGAGAACTAGAGTCTCCTAGCTGGTTACTGACGTCACTAAATATGATGTTAGAGAACTAGAGTCTCCTAGCTGGTTACTGACGTCACTAAATATGATGTTGGAAAACAGAGAACTAACTAGAGTCCCCTAGCTGGTTACTGACGTCACTAAATATGATGTTGGAGAACAGAGAACTAGAGTCTCCTAGCTGGTTACTGACGTCACTAAATATGATGTTGGAAAACAGAGAACTAACTAGAGTCTCCTAGCTGGTTACTGACGTCACTAAATATGATGTTGGAAAACAGAGAACTAACTAGAGTCTCCTAGCTGGTTACTGACATCACTAAATATGATGTTGGAAAACAGAGAACTAGAGTCTCCTAGCTGGTTACTGACGTCACTAAATATGATGTTGGAGAACAGAGAACTAGAGTCTCCTAGATGGTTACTGACGTCACTAAATATGATGTTGGAGAACCGAGAACTAGAGTCCCCTAGCTGGTTACTGACATCACTAAATATGATGTTGGAAAACAGAGAACTAACTAGAGTCTCCTAGCTGGTTACTGACGTCACTAAATATGATGTTGGAGAACAGAGAACTAGAGTCTCCTAGATGGTTACTGACGTCACTAAATATGATGTTGGAGAACAGAGAACTAGAGTCTCCTAGCTGGTTACTGACGTCACTAAATATGATGTTGGAGAACCGAGAACTAGAGTCCCCTAGCTGGTTACTGACATCACTAAATATGATGTTGGAAAACAGAGAACTAACTAGAGTCTCCTAGCTGGTTACTGACGTCACTAAATATGATGTTGGAGAACAGAGAACTAGAGTCTCCTAGCTGGTTACTGACGTCACTAAATATGATGTTGGAAAACAGAGAACTAACTAGAGTCTCCTAGCTGGTTACTGACGTCACTAAATATGATGTTGGAAAACAGAGAACTAACTAGAGTCTCCTAGCTGGTTACTGACGTCACTAAATATGATGTTGGAAAACAGAGAACTAACTAGAGTCTCCTAGCTGGTTACTGACGTCACTAAATATGATGTTGGAAAACAGAGAACTAGAGTCTCCTAGTTGGTTACTGACGTCACTAAATATGATGTTGGAGAACAGAGAACTAGAGTCTCCTAGCTGGTTACTGACGTCACTAAATATGATGTTGGAAAACAGAGAACTAACTAGAGTCTCCTAGCTGGTTACTGACGTCACTAAATATGATGTTGGAAAACAGAGAACTAACTAGAGTCTCCTAGCTGGTTACTGACGTCACTAAATATGATGTTGGAAAACAGAGAACTAGAGTCTCCTAGTTGGTTACTGACGTCACTAAATATGATGTTGGAGAACAGAGAACTAGAGTCTCCTAGCTGGTTACTGACGTCACTAAATATTATGTTGGAAAACAGAGAACTAACTAGAGTCTCCTAGCTGGTTACTGACGTCACTAAATATGATGTTGGAGAACAGAGAACTAACTAGAGTCTCCTAGCTGGTTACTGACGTCACTAAATATGATGTTGGAGAACAGAGAACTAGAGTCCCCTAGCTGGTTACTGACGTCACTAAATATGATGTTGGAGAACAGAGAACTAGAGTCCCCTAGCTGGTTACTGACGTCACTAAATATGATGTTGGAGAACAGAGAACGAGAGTCCCCTAGCTGGTTACTGACGTCACTAAATATGATGTTGGAGAACAGAGAACGAGAGTCCCCTAGCTGGTTAGTGATGAGGAAAAGGGCAGGGGGAGGAGACAAAGAAAGGGGGATGATGGTAAAGGGGACAAGGACAGACTGAGTAAAAGTGGGACACCTGTCTGTTTTTCTGACAGGGAATTATTTGTCAAATAAGGAGCTTTGCGAGACAAGACACTCATCACACTGTGTGTGTGTGTGTGTGTGTGTGTGTGTGTGTGTGTGTGTGTGTGTGTGTGTGTGTGTGTGTGTGTGTGTGTGTGTGTGTGTGTGTGTGTGTGGTAACTAGATACAGGTGGTCAATCTTGTTCCACTCCATAGACAGAGAAATGTGAGACGTGAGACGTACTACTGAAAATTCACCAGCAGAACTGAACTTTCTCCTACTGAACTTAGAGGGGAAAAAAGAACGAACAGAGAGAGAGAACAGCGAACAGAGAGGAGAGAGAGAACAGAGAGGAGAGAGAATGAAGAGACAGTCACTGCATGTCAGAGAGATGAAATTTGAGGAGAGGAGGAGGAGGAAACCTTCCAGGAGAAGGACAAGGAGATGACAGAACTGATGAAGACAAAAAAAAAGAAGGAATTAAGAGCAAGTGAGTGAAGAAGGGAAAAGACGTGTGCATAATTTGGACATGAGCGCTCCAGTTCGATCCCCCACCCCTCCTCCCTCGTCTGAACCCCTCCTCCCTCCTCTCCTCCTAGTAGACAATAGCCCCATTATGAGAAGGCCTAAATGGACGCTACTATTTATTTTCAGAAGCTATGTCCCAAATGACACCCTGTTCCCTATATAGTGCACTACTTTAGACCAGGGCTGGCACCCTATTCCCTATTTTAGTGCACTACTTTAGACCAGGTCTGGCACCCTATTCCCTATATAGTGCACTACTTTAGACCAGGGCTCTATGGGGTAGTTAGAGGAATTAAAACAATTATAGAAAATCAGAGTCAGTCCATCCATCCCTGTGTGTGTGTGTGTGTGTGTGTGTGTGTGTGTGTGTGTGTGTGTGTGTGTGTGTGTGTGTGTGTGTGTGTGTGTGGACGAACAACCTACTGCTATTAGTGGTCTGGTATGATGGGGAAGTGATGGAGTGACAGGAAAGCAGACAGATGGTGAAGGAATGGAGAGGTAGAGGAGAAAAGAAGGAGAAGGAAGGAAGAGAGGACAAGAGCCCCAAAGAAAAGAGAGAGTGGCCTCAAACACACACACACACACGCACGCGCGCGCGCAAGAGAAAAGAGAGAGCGTAGTCCTAGACATATGGAATCGAGCAGTTCTATTTGAGCTATTCTGAGGTTACTAGAGTTTAACGGTTGGTCTCCAACCACAGAGCCAAGATTCCACTACAGCTACAGATCCAAATGGCCCTCTATTCCCTATATAGTGCACTACTTTAGACCAGGGCTGGCACCCTATTCCCTATATAGTGCACTACTTTAGACTACTATATAGGGAATAGGGTTCCAGGCCTGGTCTATAGTAGTGCACTATATAGGGAATAGGGTGCCAGCCCTGGTCTACAGTAGTGCACTATATAGGGAATAGGGTGAGCAGGGTCTCTAACGGGTCAGGATGTGTGTGTTGAACAGGGTCTCTAACGGGTCAGGATGTGTGTTGAACAGGGTCTCTAACGGGTCAGGATGTGTGTTGAACAGGGTCTCTAACGGGTTAGGATGTGTGTTGAACAGGGTCTCTAACGGGTCAGGATGTGTGTTGAACTGGGCCTCTAACGGGTCAGGATGTGTGTTGAACAGGGTCTCTAACGGGTCAGGATGTGTGTTGAACAGGGCCTCTAACGGGTCAGGATGTGTGTTGAACAGGGTCTCTAACGGGTCAGGATGTGTGTTGAACAGGGTCTCTAACGGGTCAGGATGTGTGTTGAACAGGGTCTCTAACGGGTCAGGATGTGTGTTGAACAGGGTCTCTAACGGGTCAGGATGTGTGTGTTGAACAGGGTCTCTAACGGGTCAGGATGTGTTGAACAGGGTCTCTAACGGGTCAGGATGTGTGTTGAACAGGGTCTCTAACGGGTCAGGATGTGTGTTGCACAGGGTCTCTAACGGGTCAGGATGTGTGTTGCACAGGGTCTCTAACGGGTCAGGATGTGTGTTGAACAGGGTCTCTAACGGGTCAGGATGTGTGTTGAACAGGGTCAGGATGTGTGTTGAACAGGGTCTCTAACGGGTCAGGATGTGTGTTGAACAGGGTCTCTAACAGGTCAGGATGTGTGTTGAACAGGGCCTCTAACGGGTCAGGATGTGTGTTGAACAGGGTCTCTAACGGGTCAGGATGTGTGTTGAACAGGGTCTCTAACGGGTCAGGATGTGTGTTGAACAGGGTCTCTAACGGGTCAGGACGTGTGTTGAACAGGGTCAGGATGTGTGTTGAACAGGGCCTCTAACGGGTCAGGATGTGTGTTGAACAGGGTCTCTAACGGGTCAGGATGTGTGTTGAACAGGGCCTCTAACGGGTCAGGATGTGTGTTGAACAGGGCCTCTAACGGGTCAGGATGTGTGTTGAACGGGGTCTCTAACGGGTCAGGATGTGTGTTGATCAGGGTCAGGATGTGTGTTGAACAGGGTCTCTAACGGGTCAGGATGTGTGTTGAACAGGACCTCTAACGGGTCAGGATGTGTGTTGAACAGGACCTCTAACGGGTCAGGATGTGTGTTGAACAGGGTCTCTAACGGGTCAGGATGTGTGTTGAACAGGGTCTCTAACGGGTCAGGATGTGTGTTGAACAGGGTCTCTAACGGGTCAGGATGTGTGTTGAACAGGGTCTCTAACGGGTCAGGATGTGTGTTGAACAGGGTCTCTAACGGGTCAGGATGTGTGTTGAACAGGGTCAGGATGTGTGTTGAACAGGGTCAGGATGTGTGTTGAACAGGGTCTCTAACGGGTCAGGATGTGTGTGTTGAACAGGGTCTCTAACGGGTCAGGATGTGTGTGTTGAACAGGGTTAGATTAAGGCTAAAAGGAATACTTCCTAGTTTTACTACAATTAATGCTGCAGCTATTTCTACCGTTAGTCCTCTACCGACACCTAGAGGATGAGAGGGGAATTGCACCAGAGAATACTTGAACGGTGCTGTGGACACGTATGTAGGATCCCTCTCTCTCTGCCTTTCACTATCCCACTCTTCTCACCCTTCATCTCCCTCTGCAACCACCTTATTTAGCCCATAATGCTGTCCACAAACACACACACTCTCTCTCTCTACAGCTAAACACACACACAACTGTCGCTAGTGTGTGTGTGTGTGTGTGTGTGTGTGTGTGTGTGTGTGTGTGTGTGTGTGTGTGTGTGTGTGTGTGTGTGTGTGTGTGTGTTGTTGGCTGGGCTATACAGGAAACCTTGTTTAGAGCCCTTTTATCAGGACAATATGTTGAGAGAAGTACAACACTGGTTCACTAACCGCCGTCCTCTTTACTTTGTCTCTGTTAATCAGATGCAGGTGTAGTCTTTACCAAGCCATTTCTGGAGAGACGCACACACTGCGGGAGACACTAATACTTCTATCGACACATACTTCAACTGTCCTTCTGTTCCCCGAGGCCAAGTGGAGAGAGACGGCTGGGAAAGAGGACAGAGACAGAAGGGGGAGAGAGAGACGGAAGGGAGAGAGAGAGACGGAAGGGAGAGAGAGAGACGGAAGGGAGAGAGAGAGACGGAAGGGAGAGAGAGAGACGGAAGGGAGAGAGAGAGACGGAAGGGAGAGAGAGAGACGGAAGGGAGAGAGAGAGACGGAAGGGAGAGAGAGAGACGGAAGGGAGAGAGAGAGACGGAAGGGAGAGAGAGAGACGGAAGGGAGAGAGAGAGACGGAAGGGAGAGAGAGAGACGGAAGGGAGAGAGAGAGACGGAAGGGAGAGAGAGAGACGGAAGGGAGAGAGAGAGACGGAAGGGAGAGAGAGAGACGGAAGGGAGAGAGAGAGACGGAAGGGAGAGAGAGAGACGGAAGGGAGAGAGAGAGACGGAAGGGAGAGAGAGAGACGGAAGGGAGAGAGAGAGACGGAAGGGAGAGAGAGAGACGGAAGGGAGAGAGAGAGACGGAAGGGAGAGAGAGAGACGGAAGGGAGGGAGAGAGACGGAAGGGAGGGAGAGAGACGGAAGGGAGGGAGAGAGACAGAAGGGAGGGAGAGAGACAGAAGGGAGGGAGAGAGACGGAAGGGAGGGAGAGAGACGGAAGGGAGGGAGAGAGACGGAAGGGAGGGAGAGAGACGGAAGGGAGAGAGAGAGACGGAAGGGAGAGAGAGAGACGGAAGGGAGAGAGAGAGACGGAAGGGAGAGAGAGAGACGGAAGGGAGAGAGAGAGACGGAAGGGAGAGAGAGAGACGGAAGGGAGAGAGAGAGACGGAAGGGAGAGAGAGAGACGGAAGGGAGAGAGAGAGACGGAAGGGAGAGAGAGAGACGGAAGGGAGAGAGAGAGACGGAAGGGAGAGAGAGAGACGGAAGGGAGAGAGAGAGACGGAAGGGAGAGAGAGAGACGGAAGGGAGAGAGAGAGACGGAAGGGAGAGAGAGAGACGGAAGGGAGAGAGAGAGACGGAAGGGAGAGAGAGAGACGGAAGGGAGAGAGAGAGACGGAAGGGAGAGAGAGAGACGGAAGGGAGAGAGAGAGACGGAAGGGAGAGAGAGAGACGGAAGGGAGAGAGAGAGACGGAAGGGAGAGAGAGAGACGGAAGGGAGGGAGAGAGACGGAAGGGAGGGAGAGAGACAGAAGGGAGGGAGAGAGACGGAAGGGAGGGAGAGAGACGGAAGGGAGGGAGAGAGACGGAAGGGAGGGAGAGAGACGGAAGGGAGAGAGAGAGACGGAAGGGAGAGAGAGAGACGGAAGGGAGAGAGAGAGACGGAAGGGAGAGAGAGAGACGGAAGGGAGAGAGAGAGACGGAAGGGAGAGAGAGAGACGGAAGGGAGAGAGAGAGACGGAAGGGAGAGAGAGAGACGGAAGGGAGAGAGAGAGACGGAAGGGAGAGAGAGAGACGGAAGGGAGAGAGAGAGACGGAAGGGAGAGAGAGAGACGGAAGGGAGAGAGAGAGACGGAAGGGAGAGAGAGAGACGGAAGGGAGAGAGAGAGACGGAAGGGAGGGAGAGAGACGGAAGGGGGGGAGAAAGACAGAAGGGGGGGAGAAAGACAGAAGGAGGGGAGAAAGACAGAAGGGGGGGAGAAAGACAGAAGGGGGGGAGAAAGACAGAAGGGGGAGAAAGAAGGGGGAGAGAGACAGAAGGGGGCGAAAGACAGAAGGGGGAGAAAGACAGAAGGGGGAGAAAGACAGAAGGGGGAGAAAGACAGAAGGGGGAGAAAGACAGAAGGGGGAGAAAGACAGAAGGGGGAGAAAGACAGAAGGGGGAGAAAGAAGGGGGAGAGAGACAGAAGGGGGCGAAAGACAGAAGGGGGAGAAAGACAGAAGGGGGAGAAAGACAGAAGGGGGAGAAAGACAGAAGGGGGAGAAAGAAGGGGGAGAGAGACAGAAGGGGGCGAAAGACAGAAGGGGGAGAAAGACAGAAGGGGGAGAAAGACAGAAGGGGGAGAAAGACAGAAGGGGGAGAAAGACAGAAAGGGGAGAAAGACAGAAGGGGGAGAAAGACAGAAGGGGGAGAAAGACAGAAGGGGGAGAAAGAAGGGGGAGAGAGAGTGGGTAGAAAGAGAAGGAGGGAGAGAGAAGTCACCTGTTTCATAGCGGTCTCTCCTATCTTGTCGCTGTGCTTCCGAATAGACTCCAGGAAGTCTTTGAGTTGAGACATGGCTGTATCACTGATGAGGGTCCTCAGTCTGGGGATATTGTCAGACATGATGGAACAGAACCTGTACTGGCCCGCTCTGGGGAGACACGTCTGTTCCAGCTGCTCTAGAGTCCGCAGCGCTGGGTAGTACCTACAAACACACACATGATTAAACAGAACCTGTACTGGCCCGCTCTGGGGAGACACGTCTGTTCCAGCTGCTCTAGAGTCCGCAGCGCTGGGTAGTACCTACAAACACACACATGATTAAACAGAACCTGTACTGGCCCGCTCTGGGGAGACACGTCTGTTCCAGCTGCTCTAGAGTCCGCAGCGCTGGGTAGTACCTACAAACACACACATGATTAACAGAACCTGTACTGGCCCGCTCTGGGGAGACACGTCTGTTCCAGCTGCTCTAGAGTCCGCAGCGCTGGGTAGTACCTACAAACACACACATGATTAACAGAACCTGTACTGGCCCGCTCTAAGAAGATAGGGAGTGGACGAGACCTCCAAGGTCCACAACACTGGGGAGTACTTTAACAAGGAACAGAAGGGTACACACACACACACACACTCTAACTGAAACTACTCCAACATAGCCTAAAACCCTAAAGAGGGACGTCCCGGCAGGCGTCCCAAGCACCGTCCCTGCCTATAAAGCAGCTTGGTCCCCTGCCTATGAAGCAGCTTGGTCCCTGCCTATGAAGCAGCTTGGTCCCCTGCCTATGAAGCAGCTTGGTCCCCTGCCTATGAAGCAGCTTGGTCCCCTGCCTATGAAGCAGCTTGGTCCCCTGCCTATGAAGCAGCTTGGTCCCCTGCCTATGAAGCAGCTTGGTCCCCTGCCTATGAAGCAGCTTGGTCCCCTGCCTATGAAGCAGCTTGGTCCCCTGCCTATGAAGCAGCTTGGTCCCCTGCCTATGAAGCAGCTTGGTCCCCTGCCTATAAAGCAGCTTGGTCCCTGCCTATGAAGCAGCTTGGTCCCCTGCCTATGAAGCAGCTTGGTCCCCTGCCTATGAAGCAGCTTGGTCCCCTGCCTATGAAGCAGCTTGGTCCCTGCCTATAAAGCAGCTTGGTCCCCTGCCTATAAAGCAGCTTGGTCCCTGCCTATGAAGCAGCTTGGTCCCTGCCTATGAAGCAGCTTGGTCCCCTGCCTATGAAGCAGCTTGGTCCCCTGCCTATGAAGCAGCTTGGTCCCCTGCCTATGAAGCAGCTTGGTCCCTGCCTATGAAGCAGCTTGGTCCCCTGCTTATAAAGCAGCTTGGTCCCCTGCCTATGAAGCAGCTTGGTCCCTGCCTATAAAGCAGCTTGGTCCCTGCCTATGAAGCAGCTTGGTCCCTGCCTATAAAGCAGCTTGGTCCCTGCCTATGAAGCAGCTTGGTCCCCTGCCTATAAAGCAGCTTGGTCCCCTGCCTATGAAGCAGCTTGGTCCCCTGCCTATGAAGCAGCTTGGTCCCCTGCCTATGAAGCAGCTTGGTCCCCTGCCTATAAAGCAGCTTGGTCCCCTGCCTATGAAGCAGCTTGGTCCCTGCCTATGAAGCAGCTTGGTCCCTGCCTATGAAGCAGCTTGGTCCCCTGCCTATGAAGCAGCTTGGTCCCCTGCCTATGAAGCAGCTTGGTCCCTGCCTATGAAGCAGCTTGGTCCCTGCCTATGAAGCAGCTTGGTCCCTGCCTATGAAGCAGCTTGGTCCCTGCCTATGAAGCAGCTTGGTCCCTGCCTATGAAGCAGCTTGGTCCCTGCCTATGAAGCAGCTTGGTCCCTGCCTATGAAGCAGCTTGGTCCCTGCCTATGAAGCAGCTTGGTCCCTGCCTATGAAGCAGCTTGGTCCCTGCCTATGAAGCAGCTTGGTCCCTGCCTATGAAGCAGCTTGGTCCCTGCCTATGAAGCAGCTTGGTCCCTGCCTATGAAGCAGCTTGGTCCCTGCCTATGAAGCAGCTTGGTCCCCTGCCTATGAAGCAGCTTGGTCCCCTGCCTATGAAGCAGCTTGGTCCCTGCCTATGAAGCAGCTTGGTCCCTGCCTATGAAGCAGCTTGGTCCCCTGCCTATGAAGCAGCTTGGTCCCCTGCCTATAAAGCAGCTTGGTCCCTGCCTATGAAGCAGCTTGGTCCCCTGCCTATAAAGCAGCTTGGTCCCCTGCCTATGAAGCAGCTTGGTCCCCTGCCTATGAAGCAGCTTGGTCCCCTGCCTATAAAGCAGCTTGGTCCCCTGCCTATGAAGCAGCTTGGTCCCCTGCCTATGAAGCAGCTTGGTCCCCTGCCTATAAAGCAGCTTGGAGTCTAATGCTCCAGAATAACAGCAGAAAAAATCTAGAATCGTGTCACTGGGAAAGCATTGAGACACATACAGAGGTATTGCACAACATTCAATTCCTCACACACTGACACGACACACACACACAGTGTGTGTTGGCCGACCTCTCCTCTCCCACTGTGCTGTGGGCCAAACGGCAGGATGGAGAGAATGAGAAAAGAAACGAGAGGAAAGACACAAACAAACAACAATTTATGACCCACAGGGCACATCAACAGGTCAGCCTTAGGCCAGAGAGAGAGAGAGAGAGAGAGAGAGAGGATGGGGAGGACCTACCCTAAAAAGAGAGAAGGGGTAAAGAGAGAGAGGGGTAGAGAGCGAGAGCGAGCGAGAGAGGAGGGGTAGAGAGCGAGAGAGGATGGGGAGGACCTACCCTAAAGAGAGAGAAGGGGTAAAGAGAGGGGTAGAGAGCGAGAGCGAGCGAGGATGGGTAGAGAGCGAGAGCGAGCGAGAGAGGAGGGGTAGAGAGTGAGAGCGAGCGAGAGAGGAGGGGTAGAGCGAGCGAGAGAGGAGGGGTAGAGCGAGCGAGAGAGGAGGGGTAGAGCGAGCGAGAGAGGAGGGGTAGAGAGAGCGAGAGAGGAGGGGTAGAGCGAGCGAGAGAGGAGGGGTAGAGCGAGCGAGAGAGGAGGGGTAGAGCGAGCGAGAGAGGAGGGGTAGAGCGAGCGAGAGAGGAGGGGTAGAGAGAGCGAGAGAGGAGGGGTAGAGCGAGCGAGAGAGGAGGGGTAGAGCGAGCGAGAGAGGAGGGGTAGAGCGAGCGAGAGAGGAGGGGTAGAGCGAGCGAGAGAGGAGGGGTAGAGAGAGCGAGAGAGGAGGGGTAGAGAGAGAGAAGGGGTAGAGAGAGAGAGAGAGAGCGAGAGAGGAGGGGTAGAGAGAGAGAGAGAGGAGGGGTAGAGAGAGCGAGAGAGGAGGGGTAGAGCGAGCGAGAGAGGAGGGGTAGAGCGAGCGAGAGAGGAGGGGTAGAGCGAGCGAGAGAGGAGGGGTAGAGCGAGCGAGAGAGGAGGGGTAGAGAGAGCGAGAGAGGAGGGGTAGAGCGAGAGAGGAGGGGTAGAGAGAGCGAGAGAGGAGGGGTAGAGAGAGCGAGAGAGGAGGGGTAGAGAGAGCGAGAGAGGAGGGGTAGAGCGAGAGAGGAGGGGTAGAGCGAGCGAGAGAGGAGGGGTAGAGAGAGCGAGAGAGGAGGGGTAGAGAGAGCGAGAGAGGAGGGGTAGAGAGAGCGAGAGAGGAGGGGTAGAGAGAGCGAGAGAGGAGGGGTAGAGAGAGAGAGAGAGGAGGGGTAGAGAGAGCGAGAGAGGAGGGGTAGAGCGAGCGAGAGAGGAGGGGTAGAGAGAGCGAGAGAGGAGGGGTAGAGAGAGCGAGAGAGGAGGGGTAGAGAGAGCGAGAGAGGAGGGGTAGAGAGAGCGAGAGAGGAGGGGTAGAGAGAGCGAGAGAGGAGGGGTAGAGAGAGCGAGAGAGGAGGGGTAGAGAGAGAGAGAGAGGAGGGGTAGAGAGAGCGAGAGAGGAGGGGTAGAGCGAGCGAGAGAGGAGGGGTAGAGCGAGCGAGAGAGGAGGGGTAGAGAGAGAGAGGAGGGGTAGAGAGAGAGAGGAGGGGTAGAGAGAGAGAGGAGGGGTAGAGAGAGAGAGGAGGGGTAGAGCGAGCGAGAGAGGAGGGGTAGAGCGAGCGAGAGAGGAGGGGTAGAGAGAGCGAGAGAGGAGGGGTAGAGAGAGCGAGAGAGGAGGGGTAGAGAGAGCGAGAGAGGAGGGGTAGAGCGAGAGAGGAGGGGTAGAGCGAGCGAGAGAGGAGGGGTAGAGAGAGCGAGAGAGGAGGGGTAGAGAGAGCGAGAGAGGAGGGGTAGAGAGAGCGAGAGAGGAGGGGTAGAGAGAGAGAGAGAGGAGGGGTAGAGAGAGCGAGAGAGGAGGGGTAGAGAGAGCGAGAGAGGAGGGGTAGAGCGAGCGAGAGAGGAGGGGTAGAGCGAGCGAGAGAGGAGGGGTAGAGCGAGCGAGAGAGGAGGGGTAGAGCGAGCGAGAGAGGAGGGGTAGAGCGAGCGAGAGAGGAGGGGTAGAGCGAGCGAGAGAGGAGGGGTAGAGCGAGCGAGAGAGGAGGGGTAGAGCGAGCGAGAGAGGAGGGGTAGAGCGAGCGAGAGAGGAGGGGTAGAGCGAGCGAGAGAGGAGGGGTAGAGAGAGCGAGAGAGGAGGGGTAGAGAGAGCGAGAGAGGAGGGGTAGAGAGAGCGAGAGAGGAGGGGTAGAGAGAGCGAGAGAGGAGGGGTAGAGAGCGAGAGAGGAGGGGTAGAGAGAGAGAGAGAGGAGGGGTAGAGAGAGCGAGAGAGGAGGGGTAGAGAGAGCGAGAGAGGAGGGGTAGAGCGAGCGAGAGAGGAGGGGTAGAGAGAGCGAGAGAGGAGGGGTAGAGAGAGCGAGAGAGGAGGGGTAGAGAGAGCGAGAGAGGAGGGGTAGAGAGAGCGAGAGAGGAGGGGTAGAGCGAGCGAGAGAGGAGGGGTAGAGCGAGCGAGAGAGGAGGGGTAGAGCGAGCGAGAGAGGAGGGGTAGAGCGAGCGAGAGAGGAGGGGTAGAGCGAGCGAGAGAGGAGGGGTAGAGCGAGCGAGAGAGGAGGGGTAGAGAGAGCGAGAGAGGAGGGGTAGAGCGAGCGAGAGAGGAGGGGTAGAGAGAGCGAGAGAGGAGGGGTAGAGAGAGCGAGAGAGGAGGGGTAGAGCGAGCGAGAGAGGAGGGGTAGAGCGAGCGAGAGAGGAGGGGTAGAGAGAGCGAGAGAGGAGGGGTAGAGAGAGCGAGAGAGGAGGGGTAGAGAGAGCGAGAGAGGAGGGGTAGAGAGAGCGAGAGAGGAGGGGTAGAGAGAGCGAGAGAGGAGGGGTAGAGAGAGCGAGAGAGGAGGGGTAGAGAGAGCGAGAGAGGAGGGGTAGAGCGAGCGAGAGAGGAGGGGTAGAGAGAGCGAGAGAGGAGGGGTAGAGAGAGCGAGAGAGGAGGGGTAGAGAGAGAGAAGGGGGGACCCGAACCTCTACATCCAAGCCACTCCAGCAGATCCAAGAAGGTTGGATAGCAATGTGGTGACATTTCCAACAAATACCGTGAACCATGTCTCCCTCTGGTGGCCAAGAAGGCAGCAGAGGACAAGATACAGCGGACGGGGAGGAGGGAAAAGAGAGTAAAACAGAGAGGAGAAACGTGCCGACACAAAGACGGAATGAGAGCAGGGGGGATAGAGTAAGGCGGCAAATTAATGTTAGAAAATAAGATCAATACCTTTTTTGAGTCATCTGTTCCTGTAGTTTGTTGTACATCTCCAACACTGACAGACAGAGACAGACACAGACAGGTCAATTATCAGCTGTATAACTGTGTCTACCAGCCACCAGATATTTATGTGGTATAGCTATCCGCTATGTAATGTGTTATAGTCACCTGCTATGCATTGTGTTATAGTCACCTGCTATGTAATGTGTTATAGTCACCTGCTATGTAATGTGTTACAGTCACCTGCTATGTAATGTTTTACAGTCACCTGCTATGTAATGTGTTATAGTCACCTGCTATGTAATGTGTTATAGTCACCTGCTATGTAATGTGTTATAGTCACCTGCTATGTAATGTGTTACAGTCACCTGCTATGTAATGTGTTACAGTCACCTGCTATGTAATGTGTTACAGTCACCTGCTATGTCATGTGTTACAGTCACCTGCTATGTCATGTGTTATAGTTATCTGCTATGTCATGTGTTATAGTTATCTGCTATGTATTGTGTTATAGTTATCTGCTATGTATTGTGTTATAGTTATCTGCTATGTATTGTGTTACAGTCACCTGCTATGTAATGTGTTACAGTCACCTGCTATGTAATGTGTTACAGTTATCTGCTATGTGATCTGTGTACCTGGTAGGCAGTGTGTGAACTTGTCGATGGATGTGGCGATGTTTCTCTGTTGCAGGCGACACAGTCTCAACTCATCCATATAGGTTAACAGCTAGAGAGAGAGAGAGAGACACAGACACAGAGATATAGAGATAGATAAAGAGACACAGACACAGAGATATAGAGATAGATAAAGAGACACAGAGACAGAGATATAGAGATAGATAAAGAGACACAGAGACAGAGAAAGAGACACAGAGACAGAGACAGAGAAAGAGACACAGAGACAGAGAAAGAGACACAGAGACAGAGACACAGACACAGACACAGACACAGAGACACAGACACAGACACAGACACAGACACAGACACAGAGACACAGAGACACAGACACAGACACAGAGACACAGACACAGAGACACAGACACAGAGACACAGACACAGACACAGAGACACAGAGAGACAGAGAGACAGAGAGACAGAGAGACAGAGAGACAGAGAGACAGAGAGACAGAGAGAGATGGGGGGGTAACAAAAATGGAGGAAGAGGATGAGGAGGATTGGAGAAGAGGTGAGAAAGATCTCATTTGATTAGTCCTGAAATTACATGAATTATTGATCAACTGTCAGATTATCTGTTTTGACAATGATGTTGGTTATGATGTCATACCCCTTTCCCATCGTCCTGGAGACGTTGGTTGGTCTCAGTCACCTGACTCTGAAACAGGAGGAAAACAACCAATCAGAGAGAATCATAATTAGTCACTCTCCTCCCATTCCCGTTCTCTCCTCTCTGCAACTTGCTCCTTTCTCCCGATCTGCCTTCTCTCCTGCCATCCTCTCCTCTCCTCTTTACCTCCTGGAGTCAGTCTCCTCCTCTCACACTTTCCCCCTCTCCTCATACCTCACCCCCCCCCCCTCTCCTCATACCTCATTCCCCCTCTCCTTATGTCCCCCTACCCTCATCCACCCCTCTCCTCATACCCCATCCACCCCTCTCCTTATCCCCCCCTCTCCTCATACCTCATCCCCCCTCTCCTCATACCTCATCCCCCCCTCTCCTCATACCTCATCCCCCCCTCTCCTCATCCCCCCCTCTCCTCATCCCCCCCTCTCCTTATCCCCCCCTCTCCTTATCCCCCCCTCTCCCCATACCTCACCCCCCCCCTCCTCATACCCCCTCTCCTCATACCTCACCCCCCCCTCTCCTCATACCTCATCCCCCCCCTCTCCTCATACCTCATCCCCCCCCTTCTCCTCATACCCCATCCACCCCTCTCCTCACCCCCCCCCTGCTCATACCTCATCCCCCCTCCTCATACCTCATCTCCCCCTCTCCTCATACCTCATCCCCCCCTCTCCTCACCCCCCTCTCCTCATACCTCCTCCCCCTCTCCTCATACCTCCTCCCCCCTCTCCTCATACCTCCTCCCCCCTCTCCTCATACCTCCTCCCCTCATACCTCACCCCCCCTCTCCTCATACCTCATCCCCCCCTCTCCTCATACCTCATCCCCCCCTTCTCCTCATACCCCATCCACCCCTCTCCTCACCCCCCCCTGCTCATACCTCATCCCCCCTCCTCATACCTCATCTCCCCCTCTCCTCATACCTCATCCCCCCCTATCCTCACCCCCCTCTCCTCATACCTCCTCCCCCCTCTCCTCATACCTCCTCCCCCCTCTTCTCATACCTCCTCCCCCCTCTCCTCATACCCCATCCACCCCTCTCCTCATACCCCATCCACCCCTCTCCTCATACCCCATCCACCCCTCTCCTCATCCCCCCTCTCCTCATCCCCCATCCACCCTTCTCCTCATTCCCCTCTCCTCATTCCCCCCTCTCCCCACCTTCTCCTCATACCTCATCCCCTCATACCTCATCCCCTCATACCTCATACCTCATACCTCATCCCCTCATACCTCATCCCCTCATACCTCATCCCCTCATACCTCATCCCCTCATACCTCATCCCCTCATACCTCATCCCCTCATACCTCATCCCCTCATACCTCATCCCCTCTCCTCATACCTCATACCCCCCCTCTCCTCACCCCCCCCTCATCCCCTCCTCATCCCCTCCTCACCCCCCCCTCATCCCCCCCTCATCCTCTCCTCATCCTCTCCTCATCCCCCCCCTCATCCTNCATCCCTCTCCTCATACCTCATACCCCCCCTCTCCTCACCCCCCCCTCATCCCCTCCTCATCCCCTCCTCACCCCCCCCTCATCCCCCCCTCATCCTCTCCTCATCCTCTCCTCATCCCCCCCCTCATCCTCTCCTCACCCCCCCCTCATCCTCTCCTCACCCCCCCCTCATCCTCTCCTCATCCCCCCCTCATCCCCCCCTCATCCTCTCCTCATCCCCCCCTCATTCTCTCCTCATCCCCCCCTCATTCTCTCCTCATCCCCCCCTCATTCTCTCCTCATCCCCCCCTCATTCTCTCCTCATCCCCCCCTCATTCTCTCCTCATCCCCCCCTCATTCTCTCCTCATCCCCCCTCATCCTCTCCTCATCCCCCCCTCATCCTCTCCTCATCCCCCCCTCACCCTCTCCTCATCCCCTCCTCACCCTCTCCTCATCCCCTCCTCGTCCCCCCTTACCTTGAGTTTCTGTGCTTCTCCCCTGACTTTGAGTAGTTCAGTGATGGAGTCAACGAAGCCTTGGAAATGGTGGTTACACATCTTTTCAATGTCTCTGTCATGGTTACGAATCCTCCCGTCCAGCTTCACCATAAACAAACCATGTTCCTGGCCGTCATACACAGACCTGGAGAGAAGAGAAAACAGGAACATTTAGCAGACTCTTTATCCAAAGAGATTTACAATGGCAGGGATACATTTCGTTGTACTGGGTGTCCCCGAAGGGAATTAAAACACACAAAGTGTTGAGGGAACAGAACACTTTTAGCAATGATGAAAAATCTATCTTGATGAAAAAGATAACGTATCTTGATCCACTCCCATGGCTTCTAATATATACTTACACCATCCACCCTGCAGATGGCGCCATTACATCACCTACGCGGCAGGTGGCGCCATTAGGTATAAACAGTGTAGTGGTGTATCTGTAGGGTCTGGATAGGTATAAACAGTATAGTGGTGGATCTGTAGGGTCTGGATAGGTATAAACAGTATAGTGGTGGGGTCTGGATAGGTATAAACAGTATAGTGGTGGATCTGAAGGGTCTGGATAAGTATAAACAGTATAGTGGTGGGTCTGGATAGGTATAAACAGTGTAGTGGTGGGTCTGGATAGGTATAAACAGTATAGTGGTGGATCTGAAGGGTCTGGATAGGTATAAACAGTATAGTGGTGGGGTCTGGATAGGTATAAACAGTATAGTGGTGGATCTGAAGGGTCTGGATAGGTATAAACAGTATAGTGGTGGATCTGTAGGGTCTGGATAGGTATAAACAGTGTAGTGGTGGATCTGAAGGGTCTGGATAGGTATAAACAGTATAGTGGTGGGGTCTGGATAGGTATAAACAGTATAGTGGTGGATCTGTAGGGTCTGGATAGGTATAAACAGTATAGTGGTGGATCTGTAGGGTCTGGAAAGGTATAAACAGTGTAGTGGTGGGTCTGTAGGGTCTGGATAGGTATAAACAGTATAGTGGTGGGGTCTGGATAGGTATAAACAGTATAGTGGTGTTTCTGTAGGGTCTGGATAGGTATAAACAGTATAGTGGTGGGGTCTGGATAGGTATAAACAGTATAGTGGTGGAGTCTGGATAGGTATAAACAGTATAGTGGTGGAGTCTGGATAGGTATAAACAGTATAGTGGTGGGGTCTGGATAGGTATAAACAGTATAGTGGTGGGGTCTGGATAGGTATAAACAGTATAGTGGTGGATCTGTAGGGTCTGGATAGGTATAAACAGTATAGTGGTGGGGTCTGGATAGGTATAAACAGTATAGTGGTGGAGTCTGGATAGGTATAAACAGTATAGTGGTGGGGTCTGGATAGGTATAAACAGTATAGTGGTGGATCTGTAGGGTCTGGATAGGTATAAACAGTATAGTGGTGGGTCTGAAGGGTCTGGATAGGTATAAACAGTATAGTGGTGGGTCTGAAGGGTCTGGATAGGTATAAACAGTATAGTGGTGGGGTCTGTAGGGTCTGGATAGGTATAAACAGTGTAGTGGTGGATCTGAAGGGTCTGGATAGGTATAAACAGTATAGTGGTGATCTGGATAGGTATAAACAGTATAGTGGTGGATCTGTAGGGTCTGGATAGGTATAAACAGTATAGTGGTGGATCTGGATAGGTATAAACAGTATAGTGGTGGGTCTGGATAGGTATAAACAGTGTAGTGGTGGATCTGTAGGGTCTGGATAGGTATAAACAGTATAGTGGTGATCTGGATAGGTATAAACAGTATAGTGGTGGGTCTGGATAGGTATAAACAGTATAGTGG
Source organism: Salvelinus fontinalis (assembly GCF_029448725.1). Taxonomy (NCBI): domain Eukaryota; kingdom Metazoa; phylum Chordata; class Actinopteri; order Salmoniformes; family Salmonidae; genus Salvelinus; species Salvelinus fontinalis. The sequence continues at coordinate 190,507 of NW_026600315.1, forward strand.
TGGATCTGAAGGGTCTGGATAGGTATAAACAGTATAGTGGTGGGTCTGGATAGGTATAAACAGTATAGTGGTGGATCTGTAGGGTCTGGATAGGTATAAACAGTATAGTGGTGTATCTGAAGGGTCTGGATAGGTATAAACAGTATAGTGGTGGATCTGTAGGGTCTGGATAGGTATAAACAGTATAGTGGTGGGTCTGGATAGGTATAAACAGTATAGTGGTGTATCTGAAGGGTCTGGATAGGTATAAACAGTATAGTGGTGGATCTGTAGGGTCTGGATAGGTATAAACAGTATAGTGGTGGGTCTGGATAGGTATAAACAGTATAGTGGTGGATCTGTAGGGTCTGGATAGGTATAAACAGTATAGTGGTAGAGTCTGGATAGGTATAAACAGTGTAGTGGTGGATCTGAAGGGTCTGGATAGGTATAAACAGTATAGTGGTAGAGTCTGGATAGGTATAAACAGTATAGTGGTGGATCTGTAGGGTCTGGATAGGTATAAACAGTATAGTGGTGGGTCTGGATAGGTATAAACAGTATAGTAGTGGTGGATCTGTAGGGTCTGGATAGGTATAAACAGTATAGTGGTGGGGTCTGGATAGGTATAAACAGTATAGTGGTGGATCTGTAGGGTCTGGATAGGTATAAACAGTATAGTGGTGGGTCTGGATAGGTATAAACAGTATAGTAGTGGTGGATCTGTAGGGTCTGGATAGGTATAAACAGTATAGTGGTGGGGTCTGGATAGGTATAAACAGTATAGTGGTGATCTGGATAGGTATAAACAGTATAGTGGTGGATCTGTAGGGTCTGGATAGGTATAAACAGTATAGTGGTGGGTCTGGATAGGTATAAACAGTATAGTGGTGGATCTGGATAGGTATAAACAGTATAGTGGTGGATCTGTAGGGTCTGGATAGGTATAAACAGTATAGTGGTGGGTCTGGATAGGTATAAACAGTATAGTAGTGGTGGATCTGTAGGGTCTGGATAGGTATAAACAGTATAGTGGTGGATCTGGATAGGTATAAACAGTATAGTGGTGGGTCTGGATAGGTATAAACAGTATAGTAGTGGTGGATCTGTAGGGTCTGGATAGGTATAAACAGTATAGTGGTGGGGTCTGGATAGGTATAAACAGTATAGTGGTGGATCTATAGGGTCTGGATAGGTATAAACAGTATAGTAGTGGTGGATCTGTAGGGTCTGGATAGGTATAAACAGTATAGTGGTGGATCTGTAGGGTCTGGATAGGTATAAACAGTATAGTGGTGGATCTGGATAGGTATAAACAGTATAGTGGTGGATCTGTAGGGTCTGGATAGGTATAAACAGTGTAGTGGTGGGGTCTGGATAGGTATAAACAGTGTAATGGTGGATCTGTAGGGTCTGGATAGGTATAAACAGTATAGTGGTGGATCTGTAGGGTCTGGATAGGTATAAACAGTATAGTGGTGGATCTGTAGGGTCTGGATAGGTATAAACAGTGTAGTGGTGGGGTCTGGATAGGTATAAACAGTATAGTGGTGGGTCTGGATAGGTATAAACAGTATAGTGGTGGATCTGTAGAGTCTGGATAGGTATAAACAGTGTAGTGGTGGGTCTGGATAGGTATAAACAGTATAGTGGTGGGTCTGGATAGGTATAAACAGTGTAATGGTGGATCTGTAGGGTCTGGATAGGTATAAACAGTATAGTGGTGGATCTGAAGGGTCTGGATAGGTATAAACAGTGTAGTGGTGGGGTCTGGATAGGTATAAACAGTGTAGCGGTGGGTCTGGATAGGTATAAACAGTATAGTGGTGGGTCTGGATAGGTATAAACAGTATAGTAGTGGTGGATCTGTAGGGTCTGGATAGGTATAAACAGTATAGTGGTGGGTCTGGATAGGTATAAACAGTATAGTAGTGGTGGATCTGTAGGGTCTGGATAGGTATAAACAGTATAGTAGTGGTGGATCTGTTGGGTCTGGATAGGTATAAACAGTATAGTGGTGGATCTGAAGGGTCTGGATAGGTATAAACAGTATAGTGGTGGATCTGTAGGGTCTGGATAGGTATAAACAGTATAGTGGTGGATCTGTAGGGTCTGGATAGGTATAAACAGTGTAGTGGTGGATCTGTAGGGTCTGGATAGGTATAAACAGTATAGTGGTGGATCTGTAGGGTCTGGATAGGTATAAACAGTATAGTGGTGGGGTCTGGATAGGTATAAACAGTGTAGTGGTGGATCTGTAGGGTCTGGATAGGTATAAACAGTATAGTGGTGGGGTCTGGATAGGTATAAACAGTATAGTGGTGTATCTGTAGGGTCTGGATAGGTATAAACAGTATAGTGGTGGATCTGTAGGGTCTGGATAAGTATAAACAGTGTAGTGGTGGATCTGTAGGGTCTGGATAGGTATAAACAGTATAGTGGTGGATCTGTAGGGTCTGGATAGGTATAAACAGTATAGTGGTGTATCTGTAGGGTCTGGATAGGTATAAACAGTGTAGTGGTGGATCTGTAGGGTCTGGATAGGTATAAACAGTGTAGTGGTGGATCTGAAGGGTCTGGATAGGTATAAACAGTGTAGTAGTGGATCTGTAGGGTCTGGATAGGTATAAACAGTATAGTGGTGGGTCTGGATAGGTATAAACAGTATAGTGGTGGGTCTGTAGGGTCTGGATAGGTATAAACAGTATAGTGGTGGGGTCTGGATAGGTATAAACAGTGTAGTGGTGGATCTGGATAGGTATAAACAGTATAGTGGTGGGTCTGGATAGGTATAAACAGTATAGTGGTGTATCTGTAGGGTCTCTTGTTACAGGATGTTAGACCAGCATACAGGATGTTAGACCAGCATACAGGATGTTAGACCAGCATACAGGATGTTAGGCCAGCAGCACCTGGTTTCTTTATGAAGGAGAGAACGGGCATACAGGATGTTAGACCAGCATACAGGATGTTAGACCAGCATACAGGATGTTAAACCAGCATACAGGATGTTAAACCAGCATACAGGATGTTAAACCAGCATACAGGATGTTAAACCAGCATACAGGATGTTAAACCAGCATACAGGATGTTAGACCAGCAGCACCTGGTTTCTTTATGAAGGAGAGAACAGACATACAGGATGTTAGACCAGCATACAGGATGTTAGGCCAGCAGCACCTGGTTTCTATATGAAGGAGAGAACGGACATACAGGATGTTAGACCAGCATACAGGATGTTAGACCAGCAGCACCTGGTTTCTTTATGAAGGAGAGAACAGACATACAGGATGTTAGACCAGCATACAGGATGTTAGGCCAGCAGCACCTGGTTTCTATATGAAGGAGAGAACGGACATACAGGATGTTAGGCCAGCATACAGGATGTTAGACCAGCATACAGGATGTTAGACCAGCAGCACCTGGTTTCTTTATGAAGGAGAGAACGGACATACAGGATGTTAGGCCAGCATACAGGATGTTAGACCAGCATACAGGATGTTAGGCCAGCAGCACCTGGTTTCTTTATGAAGGAGAGAACGGGCATACAGGATGTTAGACCAGCATACAGGATGTTAGACCAGCATACAGGATGTTAGACCAGCATACAGGATGTTAGACCAGCAGCACCTGGTTTCTTTATGAAGGAGAGAACGGGCATACAGGATGTTAGACCAGCATACAGGATGTTAGGCCAGCAGCACCTGGTTTCTATATGAAGGAGAGAATGGACATACAGGATGTTAGACCAGCATACAGGATGTTAGGCCAGCAGCACCTGGTTTCTATATGAAGGAGAGAACATACATACAGGATGTTAGACCAGCAGCACCTGGTTTCTATATGAAGGATAGAACGGACATACAGGATGTTAGGCCAGCATACAGGATGTTAGACCAGCATACAGGATGTTAGACCAGCATACAGGATGTTAGACCAGCAGCACCTGGTTTCTTTATGAAGGAGAGAACGGACACAATCAGTGCTGTTCATTTGATTTGTTGACATATTTTGTGTTGTTAATTTAATGTCAACACCTGCACATTGGATGTGTTTACATGTGGTTGTATTGTTCTTACATGCACAATACTACGATACTACCACAATAATATTACTGATAATACTACGATACTACTACACATACTACGAAACTACTACAGATAATAGTACGATAATACTACGATACTAGTATGATAATACTACTGATAATACTACTATGATAATACTACTGATAATACTGATAACCGTGATCATTTTGGTCACTATAATCGTGATATGAAATGTTCATACCGTTTAATCTCTAGTGCACAGGTAGAGAACTCGGGAGTAATCGAGGTGACAGACAGTGACACATTCAATGGAGACTTGCACACTCTTGCCTGCATCTAGCTGATATAGGGGTGTAATCATTAGTCCAAACAGTATCACCTCTTGCATGCATCTAGCTGATATAGGGGTGTAATCATTAGTCCAAACAGTATCACCTCTTGCCTGCATCTAGCTGATATAGGGGTGTAATCATTAGTCCAAACAGTATCACCTCTTGCCTGCATCTAGCTGATATAGGGGTGTAATCATTAGTCCAAACAGTATCCCCTCTTGCCTGCATCTAGCTGATATAGGGGTGTAATCATTAGTCCAAACAGTATCCCCTCTTGCCTGCATCTAGCTGATATAGGGGTGTAATCATTAGTCCAAACAGTATCACCTCTTGCCTGCATCTAGCTGATATAGGGGTGTAATCATTAGTCCAAACAGTATCACCTCTTGCCTGCATCTAGCTGATATAGGGGTGTAATCATTAGTCCAAACAGTATCCCCTATTGCCTGCATCTAGCTGATATAGGGGTGTAATCATTAGTCCAAACAGTATCCCCTATTGCCTGCATCTAGCTGATATAGGGGTGTAATCATTAGTCCAAACAGTATCCCCTATTGCCTGCATCTAGCTGATATAGGGGTGTAATCATTAGTCCAAACAGTATCCCCTATTGCCTGCATCTAGCTGATATAGGGGTGTAATCATTAGTCCAAACAGTATCCCCTATTGCCTGCATCTAGCTGATATAGGGGTGTAATCATTAGTCCAAACAGTATCACCTCTTGCATGCATCTAGCTGATATAGGGGTGTAATCATTAGTCCAAACAGTTGCAAAACGTTACGTTTTGGAACTAAAACTAGAGTGTATTGGACGAATTCAGTTAGGTCGATTCCCGTTTGGTCCTGTTTAACAAACATATAACGCAATAGAATTGGCGGAATGAATTACACCCCTGATCACCCGCACACACAGTTCACTTTCATAGCAGCCACGTACAAACAGCATCATCACATCTACCTTCTCTCCTTATTTTCCTTTCACTTGAGGACTTCAGTGCACAACACAACAGCTGTCTATGACCAGGTGGAGAAAAAAAAAACTTTCCAAGCCAAACCTTCATACCATAACCGCTACACACAGCCTACATCATTGGTCCCCATATTAGCTAACATCATAGTCAACATAGCTACCAGAACTAACTCCTTAGTAAACCCACAATCCAATTCATGTGTAGAATAACGCAGTAGTGGTTAGTTTAGTAGTTACACAGGAGGGCCCCAGTGGCAATACATTTATAAAACCGAACGCTTACCTTGACTTGGAAGAGTTGGAGAGTTGGGTAGCCTTAGCCAGCTAGCTAGCAAACATAATTCCTCTCTGAGTCACGTTGTTGAGTAAGGTAAATAAGCTGCATTAGCTAGCGTGAAACTGAATATAAAAAAAAAATACAACTAAATCTCTGCTGTGTCTCCTTATTTTGAAAATAAATACATTTGTTCAAAACGGTTCAACTATTGTCTTTGTCTGAGTAAATTACTCACATCGTTTTATGCACTGTGGTGCGAGCTAGCTGTAGCTTATGCTTTTAGTACTAGATTCATTATCGGATCCTTTGATTGGGTGGACAACATGTCAGTTCATGCTGGAAGAGCTCTGATAGGTTGGAGGACGTCCTCCGGAAGACGTCAAAATACATAATTATTGTGTAATTCTATGGAAGGGGGTGAGAACCATGAACCTCCTAGGTTTTGTATTGAAGTCATTGTACCCAGAGGAGGACAGAAACTAGCTGTCCTCCGGCTACACCATGGTGCTACCCTACAGAGTGCTGCTGAGACTACTGGAGACTTTCATTGCAAAACAGTGTGTTTTAATTGCTCTTTGCTAAGGAGCTATTTTTGTTTATTTTTTGGCCATTTTGATTGAAAACAAATCACAGTAAGGTACTTAATTGTTACCCAGAAATGTGATAGAGAAAAAAAATGGAGGTAATGGAACTTAAAAATTAAAAAAAACATTTTCCCTTTGACCCATTACAAAATGAGTAGAATTGCAGAAAATTCGCTTTAAAACAGCTAAATAATGTGGCCAAGACGGCCCTCTAATATCTTCGGCTAAATGTTTAAATCATTTAGGAGTAGAATGTCCTTTTAAAAAGACACCAGAAGTAACCTTAACAGTCATTCTACAAACAAAACAAAAAAAAACTCACAGGGGTGCATGCCCCCGGAACCCCACAGCAAAAATAAAACACTGGTTGTGACACACCCCCTTTCCTGTGGTTGAGGAAATGCCCGACGAGTACAATGGAGAGGGTCTGACGCCATGACAACTTCCTCCTACACTACACACAAAGGCAGTTCTAAATGCAGTACCCTTTGTACAGTATCAGGTGTGTGTGTGTATGTATAGGTGTGTATGTATGTGTGTATGTATGTGTGTATGTATGTGTGTGTGTATGTGTGTGTGTATGCGTGTATGTATGCGTGTATGTATGCGTGTATGTATGCGTGTATGTATGCGTGTATGCGTGTATGTATGCGTGTGTGTATGCGTGTGTGTATGCGTGTGTGTATGCGTGTGTGTATGCGTGTGTGTATGCGTGTGTGTATGCGTGTGTGTATGCGTGTATGTATGCGTGTATGTATGCGTGTATGTATGCGTGTATGTATGCGTGTATGTATGCGTGTATGTATGCGTGTTAGGTGCTATTTGATTCTGAACTCTACTGGGGAACACACACACACACACACACACAGGGAGAAAGGTAAAGCACTGGGGAACACACACACACAGGGAGAAAGGTAAAGCACTGGGGAACACACACACACACACACACACAGGGAGAAAGGTAAAGCACTGGGGAACACACAGTACTCTAGTTAAACTACTACTAGTAGGCCTACTACTGCAGACCCTTTATTTAACTAGGCAAGTCAGTTAAGAACAAATTCTTATGTACAATGACGGCCTAGGAACAGTGGGACAACAGATCTTTACCTTGTCAGCTCGGGGATTCGATCTAGTAACCTTTCAGGTTACTGGTCCATCGCTCTAGCCACCAGGCTACCTGCCGCCCCAGACCCTAGCTCAAATGAGTTAATTATCCCTGGAGACGAGACAAGGCAGAGTCAGCATTCCATTCATCTCCTACTACTAGACCCACACGATGACATCATCGCTGCTCCACTCCAGTTGACTACTCTACTCCAGTCCAGACTTTACATTGAACTTGGCTAAGGTCTTACCCTGAGAGCAAGGCACTGCACAGATTTGCTCATCTTGACCTCAATAGTATTGAGCGCTGATCTAGGATCAGTTGCCCTCCTGTCCAAGTAGTCTTAATTATTGTGATCTGTAACGCAAAACTGATGCAGCACTCGTACTCAGACACGATACATATTGTTCTCCACAGTGCCGTAGTCCGGCCCACCCCGGAGCTGGCCGTAGTCCGGCCCACCCCGGAGCTGGCCGTAGTCCGGCCCACCCCGGAGCTGGCCGTAGTCCTGCCCACCCCGGAGCTGGCCGTAGTCCGGCCCACCCCGGAGCTGGCCGTAGTCCTGCCCACCCCGGAGCAGGCCGTAGTCCGGCCCACCCCGGAGCTGGCCGTAGTCCGGCCCACCCCGGAGCTGGCCGTAGTCCGGCCCACCCCGGAGCTGGCCGTAGTCCGGCCCACCCCGGAGCTGGCCGTAGTCCGGCCCACCCCGGAGCTGGCCGTAGTCCGGCCCACCCCGGAGCTGGCCGTAGTCCGGCCCACCCCGGAGCTGGCTGTAGTCCATCCCACCCCAGAGATAGCTGCTCTTATCAACATATGTGTATTTACATACACTAGCGTTACGTTCTACTGTATTGTGTTGCACAAAAAAACAGTCCACGGGACACCGGAAGATAAATACAATTCCATTTAAACTTATATTGCCGGTGGTCAGGAGGATTGGTCATTACGACGGGGGAATTTGAGACAAAATATCTAAAAGGATCGAATTAGAACAACAAGAATTTGTTCTTAACCGACTTGCCTAGATAAAGGTTAAGTTTAAAAAACTAAATATATATATAAACACTAAATATATATATAAAAAACTAAATTTCAACACATACATGTTGCATCTCACATTTCATAACACTTCCCATGCTAGTGACACACACACAGAGCACGTAAACGCATGCATTCGCTCATAGATAGCTTGGTGCCTGGCACTGCACTGCACAGTGTTAGAGGGGAGTAGCTATGTTGACATGAACTAGAAGGCAGAAACAAGCTCACAACGACAACAACACGTATCCCCGTTACCTCACTACTGCAACAACACGTATCCCTGTTACCTCACTACTGCAACAACACGTATCCCCGTTACCTCACTACCTCAACGACACGTATCCCTGTTACCTCACTACTGCAACGACACGTATCCCTGTTACCTCACTACTGCAACGACAACAACACGTATCCCTGTTACCTCACTACAGCAACAACACGTATCCCTGTTACCTCACTACTGCAACAACACGTATCCCTGTTACCTCACTACTGCAACACGTATCCCTGTTACCTCACTACTGCAACACGTATCCCTGTTACCTCACTACCTCAACGACACGTATCCCCGTTACCTCACTACTGCAACGACAACAACACTTATCCCCGTTACCTCACTACTGCAACGACAACAACACGTATCCCTGTTACCTCACTACTGCAACAACACGTATCCCTGTTACCTCACTACCTCAACGACACGTATCCCCGTTACCTCACTACTGCAACGACACGTATCCCTGTTACCTCACTACTGCAACGACACGTATCCCTGTTACCTCACTACTGCAACAACACGTATCCCTGTTACCTCACTACCTCAACGACACGTATCCCTGTTACCTCACTACTGCAACGACACGTATCCCTGTTACCTCACTACTGCAACAACACGTATCCCCGTTACCTCACTACTGCAACAACACGTATCCCCGTTACCTCACTACTGCAACAACACGTATCCCCGTTACCTCACTACTGCAACAACACGTATCCCTGTTACCTCACTACTGCAACAACACGTATCCCTGTTACCTCACTACTGCAACAACACGTATCCCTGTTACCCCACTACCGCAACACGTATCCCTGTTACCCCACTACCGCAACACGTATCCCTGTTACCTCACTACTGCAACAACACGTATCCCTGTTACCCCACTACCGCAACACGTATCCCCGTTACCTCACTACTGCAACGACACGTATCCCTGTTACCTCACTACTGCAACGACAACAACACGTATCCCTGTTACCTCACTACTGCAACAACACGTATCCCTGTTACCTCACTACTGCAACAACACGTATCCCTGTTACCTCACTACTGCAACAACACGTATCCCTGTTACCCCACTACCGCAACACGTATCCCCGTTACCTCACTACTGCAACGACAACAACACATATCCCTGTTACCTCACTACTGCAACAACACGTATCCCTGTTACCTCACTACTGCAACGACACGTATCCCTGTTACCTCACTACTGCAACGACACGTATCCCTGTTACCTCACTACCTCAACAACACGTATCCCTGTTACCTCACTACCTCAACGACAACAACACGTATCCCTGTTACCTCACTACTGCAACGACAACAACACGTATCCCCGTTACCTCACTACCGCAACAACACGTATCCCCGTTACCTCACTACTGCAACAACACGTATCCCCGTTACCTCACTACTGCAACAACACGTATCCCCGTTACCTCACTACTGCAACAACACGTATCCCCGTTACCTCACTACTGCAACGACACGTATCCCTGTTACCTCACTACTGCAACGACACGTATCCCTGTTACCTCACTACAGCAACGACACGTATCCCTGTTACCTCACTACTGCAACGACAACAACACGTATCCCCGTTACCTCACTACTGCAACGACACGTATCCCCGTTACCTCAACACAGCAACAACACGTATCCCTGTTACCTCACTACTGCAACAACACGTATCCCTGTTACCTCACTACTGCAACGACAACAACACGTATCCCTGTTACCTCACTACTGCAACGACACGTATCCCCGTTACCTCAACACAGCAACAACACGTATCCCTGTTACCTCACTACTGCAACGACACGTATCCCTGTTACCTCACTACTGCAACGACAACAACACGTATCCCTGTTACCTCACTACTGCAACGACACGTATCCCCGTTACCTCACTACTGCAACGACACGTATCCCTGTTACCTCACTACTGCAACGACACGTATCCCTGTTACCTCACTACTGCAACAACACGTATCCCTGTTACCTCACTACTGCAACGACAACAACAAGTATCCCTGTTACCTCACTACTGCAACAACACGTATCCCTGTTACCTCACTACAGCAACAACACGTATCCCTGTTACCTCACTACAGCAACAACACGTATCCCTGTTACCTCACTACTGCAACGACACGTATCCCTGTTACCTCACTACTGCAACAACGCGTATCCCTGTTACCTCACTACTGCAACGACAACAACACGTATCCCTGTTACCTCACTACCTCAACGACACGTATCCCTGTTACCTCACTACTGCAACGACACGTATCCCTGTTACCTCACTACTGCAACACGTATCCCTGTTACCTCACTACTGCAACGACAACAACACGTATCCCTGTTACCTCACTACCTCAACGACACGTATCCCTGTTACCTCACTACTGCAACAACGCGTATCCCTGTTACCTCACTACTGCAACGACAACAACAAGTATCCCGGCAACGGGGGATAGATACCTTAAAAAAAATGTTTTTTTTAAGGTAAGTGGGCCTCAGGATCTCGTCACGGTATTTTTGTGCATTCAAATTCCCAGAGATAAAATGCAACTGTGTTCGTTGTCCGTAGCTTATGCCTGCCCATACCCCCCATCGCCACCTTGGGGCTCTCTGTTCACACTGTTGACATCAGCAAACTGTTAGCACACACGACGCCATACACGAGACAGGTTGGACGTACTGTCAAATTCTCTAAAATGATGTAGAGGTGGCTTATGGTAGAGAAATTGACATTCAATTCTCCGGCAACAGCTCTGGTGGACATTCCTGCAGTCAGCATGCCAATTGCACGCTCCCTAAAAACATCTGTGGCATTGTGTTGTGTGACAAAACTGCACATTTTAGAGTGGCCTTTTATTGTCCCCAGCACAAGGTCCACCTGTGTAATTATTAAGCCGTTTAATCAGCTTCTTGATATATCACACCTGTCAGGTGGATGGATTATCTAAACAAAAGGAGAAATACTCACTAACAGGAATGTAAACAAATTTGTACCCAAAATTTGAGAAAAATAAGCTTTTTTGTACGTATGGAAAATTTCAGGGGGGGGGGGGGGGTCTTTTATTTCAGCTCATGAAACATTTGACCAACACCTTAAATGTTGCGTTTTATATCTTGGCTCAGTGTATAATACACCAGATGGACAAACAAGCTATCAGTACGGAAAGAGGAGGGAGAGACAACACTCCGTAGCTGTAGCGCCTGTTGGCCTCTGGCGCAACCCTTCATATTACATTTACATTTAAGTCATTTAGCAGACGCTCTTATCCAGAGCGACTTACAAGTACATACATACTTTTTTTTTGTTTTTTTGTACTGGCCCCCGTGGGAAACGAACCCACAACCCTGGCGTTGCAAGCGCCATGCTCTACCAACTGAGCTACACGGGGCCCTCATATAATGCAATCCCGTGAGCCGCATTGAGTCGGAGTTCCAATTCAACGAGTGCGTATCACAACTCCCATAAAGCTCTGCGACCCAAGGCTCTAAAGTTGCTTCAGGCAGATGGCTGACAAAAGTACTAGAATGGAAACTAATGTATATAATCATTTTAACTTAATTTTTATTTAACCTTTTATTTAACAAGGCAAGTCAGTTAAGAACAAATTCTTATTCACAATGACGGCCTACGCCGGCCAAACCCTAACGTGGATGACGCTGGGCCAATTGTGCGCCGCCCTATGGGGCTACCAATGACGGCCGGTTGTGAGACAGCCTGGAATCGAACCAGGGTCTGTAGTGACGCCTCTAGCACTGAGATGCAGTGCCTTAAACCGCTGCGCCATAACGAATCATACAAAACAATGTACAGTTAACCTGTTGAGGATGGGGGCGCTGTTGTCACTATTTATGCTAATCGTGTAATTTTTGAAACGGCTTCCCACAAAATTCTTGATCGTACAATATGCATATTATTATTATTATTGGATAGAAAACAGTCTATAGTTTCTATAGGAGTTGAAATTTTGTCTCTAAGTGGAACAGAACCCATTCTACAGCAATTTCCCTGACATGGAGTCAGATTTCAGAAATGTTGGCCCCTGATCTGGAGTCAGTTAAAAGGTCACAGTTATTGCTATGAGTATACGGACACTGCTTACGTCTTCCCCTGGATGCCTTTACGTGATGACGATTTGAATGGAGTCGATTGCGCGTTCACAGGCACTACAAATTAAAAAACCCTGAGGCTAGTCACTCTTTTGGAGCTGCGTCATGCGCCTAGAGGACACCGACCCGCACCTGTTCCAAGCATTAGTGGAGGGAGTAATATTAGTCTGGTCATGTTTCTACTCGTTATGGGAGTTAAAAACATCATAAGGTAGTTAATTTAAAGCGTTTTATAGCAATTTATAACCGTTTAGTGCGATTTTGGGACATTTATTTCTGAAACGCTGTGAATTGCTGGGCACGCTTCCAGTTCATCCCGAACGCAGTTGGCATTTCCACATGGCAAGAGGACAGCTTTCCACCAAAAGACGATTAGACCCAAGAAAGGATCCTTTGCCCAAGATACTGATGGAAGAACAGCTCAAAGTAGGACATTTTTATTATGATAAATCGTGTTTCTGTCGAAAAATGTTAGTGGCTTAGGACGCCATGTTTTTTGACGTAGCTTCGCTTGGCGCAAACTGTTTTTGAAAAGTAAGGATAATTTAAAAAATGTAATTCCGCGATTGTATTAAGAATTAAATTGTCTATCAATCCCTGTCCACCCTATATTTTTTAGTCACGTTTATGAGTATTTATGTATAAGAGTAGATCACTGTCTAATATGGCGCACGGACATTTTCTCACCAGCTGGGCTACATTTCACATTGTCTAACCATGATTTTGGTGGCTAAATATAAACATTTTCGATCAAACTCTATATGGATTGTGTAATATGATGTTACAGGAGTGTCATCTGAAGAATTCTGAGAAGGTTAGTGAAAAAATTAATATATTTTGGCGATGTTGACGTTATTGCTCACTTTGGCTAGAATCAATGCTGGGCTGCTATGTGCTATGCTAATATAACGATTTATTGTGTTTTCGCTGTAAGACACTTAGAAAATCTGAAATATTGTCTGTATTCACAGGATCTGTGTCTTTCGATTAGTGTATGCTGTGTATTTTTACGAAATGTTTGATGATTAGTAAGTAGGTAAACACGTTGCTCTATGTAGTTTTTCTAGTCCATTTGTGACGGTGGGTGCAATTGTAACCTATGCCATCTACCTGAAATATGCACTTTTTTCTAACAAAACCTATCCCATACCATAAATATGTTATCAGACTGTCATCTGATGAGTTTTTTTCTTGGTTAGGGGCTATAAATATCTTAGTTTAGCCGAATTGGTGATAGCTACTGGTGTTGGTGGACAAATAAAAGATGGTGGATTATGCTAATGTGTTTTTAGGTAATAGATGTACATCTTTACATATTGTGTCTTCCTTGTAAAACATTTTAAAAATCGGACATGTTGGCTGGATTCACAAGATCTGTGTCTTTCATTAGCTGTATTGGACTTTAATGTGTGAAAGTTAAATATTTAAAAAAAAAAAAAATTGAATTTCGCGGCACTGGTTTTTCAGTGGGGGTGGGGGGGGAGTGCCGCTAGCGGCACCCTCATCCTAGACAGGTTAAGAGGAATATGTTAGTTAATTTAGAGACAAATGATTATGCATATTTTGGGGATATACAATTGATTTACGGAAATCGCTACTCAACAAGCTAGCTGACCAGCTAACATTAGCCACCTAGCTGACCAGCTAACATTAGCCACCTAGCTGACCAGCTAACATTAGCCACCTAGCTGACCAGCTAACATTAGCCACCTAGCTGACCAGCTAACATTAGTCACCTAGCTGACCAGCTAACATTAGCCACCTAGCTGACCAGCTAACATTAGCCACCTAGCTGACCAGCTAACATTAGTCAACTAGCTGACCAGCTAACATTAGTCAACTATCTATACAGTAAACCAGGCTGTCATCGTGTGACACATTAGCTAGCTAAAGCATTTTACTGCAAATTTAAAAATGTACAACTTTGTATTGCTTGTAAACTATTTTCTTGCTGATTGTTTTAATTTATGATACTTGTTTCTCTGTAATACTACTAGCCGCCAAACAACTGTTATGAAGTCTTTAGCCCAGATAGATTCCCAACCTTTACAACCTCATGACTAGATACCCGGAAGCCATTAAAGTGTGGTAATCACAAAACATATTATTTTCCGTGTTATAGCCTAACGAGACGATAGGCTATAACAAGGCCTCACTCAGCGATATGAAAGACACCGAAAGTAAACAGCATAGTGGGTCAATTTTCAGCAACAACTAAGAGCTTTGAAGAGTGACGCTCGACTACTCCGAGGTGTTGTTGTTGCCCTGTGTACCATGCTGTGACGCCAACCCGTGCACATGATCAGATACTGTGTGTGACAGCGAAGTGTTGCATCTCACTCATCTCAATATCCTCGCGTATTCATTGACGACACGCCCTGTGTTTTACTGAAGCTGAGAGATATTCCAAGCCAAGAAATGGCGAGATACAGTTTTTGATTGCCGACAGATAGGCCTCGTGCACGGTTCTGACTGTCAATCTGGTGGCTGACCTTTCTATACTGACAGATAGGCCTCGTGCACGGTTCTGGGGGGGGGGGGGGTTGGGATTGAGCCTTAGCGTTTACAGTGGGTTAAAACAAAATAGCTACCAGACTGAGTATTTGTTTATATACATAATGAAGCACCTTGTCTGGAGATAAGACAAACAAACACAGAGAGAGCGAGAGCGAGAGAGAGAGCAAGCGAGAGAGAGAGCAAGCGAGAGAGAGAGCAAGCGAGAGAGAGAGGAGAGCGAGAGAGGAGAGCGAGAGAGGAGAGCGAGAGAGGAGAGCGAGAGTGAGAGAGGAGAGCGAGAGGCGAGAGAGAGAGAGAGAGACAAAAAGGGGTAGGGATGGAGGGAGGAATGGAGTGATAGGAGCCGGAGGAGGCAGAGTCCAGGAGATATGGATCAGAGAGCATCATGGGACACCCCCATGGGGCCGTGCTCTAGAATCTAACGAATTCACTCTGATTCACTGTCTAGGAACAATTATTTTTTAAAGTACTTGGCCACAATACATTGGTCAAGAGTTTAGCTATAAATGAATCTATAAGGACAATTAATATTTGTTATGAATCGGGGGACCAGTCCATTATTGGACAAAAAATGGTATTCTAATAAGAGTTCTCTTAACAATAACACGATAAGACAAGAATAGTCATAATTTATTCATCTGTAGATATGTTTGATGAGCCTCATATCAGATGTGTGAATTGGTTGTGTTTTCTAAAGCTTGTCTTTTAATCAGAGAAACACAACAGGTCAAATACAAAAGTTGAATAATAGCGAAAGTAACATGAATCAAATGGATGAATTTGGATGAATGAAGTCACATGACCGATACGGGAGAAAAATCATGATTTCAATAGGTTGTTTACTAGCAAATTGTTAGAGGACAATATTCTTAAAAATTTAGATGGAGCAGCATTTACACACACGCAATACTATACTTAACAGTATCACGCAGGTGCACACCGAGAAAGAATGGAGGAAGCATTGTGAATGTGAAAATCGTTGTGGAAATATGTTGCAAGCCCAAGTCGACTACAACACCCACGATGCAATGCTCTCTATGGCCTAGCTAGCTAGGTAGCTACACACAATAATGTCAAAGTCAATATCAGCAGGTGAAGTAGCTACAGTAGTTAACAATAAAACCGCCTAAAAAAAAAAAAAAAAACTGGACTATCGATTTAGGAGTCTACAATCGCACCATGGTTAACCTGCAGATCTATGGGCCTTGTAGAGTGGAGTCATTCACAACGCCACCATGCAATGCACCCTGGACTGAAGATGCAGACAAACAGGAGACCTGTGTTAGACCCTCTGTTAAATTACATTTACTCAAGGTAGGAATATCCTAACAAATTGTGTCAACAGTAATGCATCAACTTCCATGTTTTCTTTCTCCTATTACTTTTAAGAAGTTGTATTCATCAAATAACATATTTACTAAGTGGGTTTGTTTTATATGGGAAGTTGCAAGGCTTCCATCTTTCCCATAATATATTCTAATTCTTGATCAATTCTTGATCAATATGATCAATGGCTCATTCAAGAGAAGACAACCAGCTGCGTTATGACATCAGACGGTGTTTAAATCTGACGTGAACGATAGACGTTTTTCACCATCTAAAAAGTCGTATTAACTTCCAGCGAGAGAGACTTTATCACGTCGTACCGGCTGAATTTCTGCCCGTTTAAACGGCGATAGCTCAGAGACACACATGAAAACATGTAACGGAACCCGAGAATTGATAGAACATCACTCAGAGACGGAACCCGAGAATTGATAGAACATCACTCAGAGACGGAACCCGAGAATTGATAGAACATCACTCAGAGACGGAACCCGAGAATTGATAGAACATCACTCAGAGACGGAACCCGAGAATTGATAGAACATCACTCAGAGACGGAACCCGAGAATTGATAGAACATCACTCAGAGACGGAACCCGAGAATTGATAGAACATCACTCAGAGACGGAACCCGAGAATTGATAGAACATCACTCAGAGACGGAACCCGAGAATTGATAGAACATCACTCAGAGACGGAACCCGAGAATTGATAGAACATCACTCAGAGACGGAACCCGAGAATTGATAGAACATCACTCAGAGACGGAACCCGAGAATTGATAGAACATCACTCAGAGACGGAACCCGAGAATTGATAGAACATCACTCAGAGACGGAACCCGAGAATTGATAGAACATCACTCAGAGACGGAACCCGAGAATTGATAGAACATCACTCAGAGACGGCACAGAAACAACATAACATTCAAAATAAGTTTAGTTTTTTCAAATTTTACTTTCATTTTGGTACACCAGCTTCAAACAGCTGAAAACACATGTTTTGGTTATGGAAAATATATGTCACAGCGATTTAGATGGTACAATGATTCTCTACACTACCACTTGCTTATTTTGTCACATAAACTGAAATTAGGCGAACTATTAGAATTTTAGCAGCTAGGAAATGGTGGAGCGATTTCTGAAGATAGAATGGGGCTCTTTGGTCAGATGAGTGTGGCTGCACTATCTGACGGTGAGTCGGCTTCACACAAACGCCGGGTAGTCCTAGGCTGTGCAAGGCAGAACAGGGTCCAACGTCGGTTTGGCGAGGAATGATAGCAATCTAGACGAGATCAGTCGGACGCAAGCTGGTGATCCGGATTACTTTGCTCGGCTTCAATGCCGAGCCACCTTTGTGACATCACAAACTGCAGAGCCACCTTTGTGACATCACAAACTGCAGAGCCACCTTTGTGACATCACAAACTGCAGAGCCACCTTTGTGACATCACAAACTGCAGAGCTATCATTATGACATCAGAAATGGCTGAGTGATGATTGTGACATCACTAACAACAGCAGAGTGTCAGTGTGACTTCACAAAAAGGTTTAAAAGCTTTTGACTTTAGTGCAGCTATCTAACTGGGCTCTATAAGGCTTCACCCTCACTATGCACCTCAACAGCTGTGTGTGTGTGTGTGTCAACAGGGTTGTGCTAGTGGAAGGGGGCAGGGCAGGGAGTGGCTCACCACAAGGGTACTACACACACTCTCCTGAGTCATCCTTCTGTACTCAGACCAACACACACCATTTACAGCCTTTATTCATGCTCACAAACTTGGAAGCTCAGCCCAAAACAAGTCCTGAGGGCTTTACCAGAGTCAGAGCAGTCCGTACGTGTTGTTGCCTATAGTGTGTATGGGAGACAGTCGTAGGTAGGCTCAGTGAAAGAAACTAGCGTAGCTAGACAACAGAATAATCATATAGCCTCCCTGGCCTGTAATCACTATGTATATTACAGACTACTGTTCAACCACATACAGACCAATACACCCATACTGATGTCTGTGTGTTTGGTAGGGGAGAAACACACACGACCGGGGCCGTAGGGGAGAAACACACACGACCGGGGCCGTAGGGGAGAAACACACACGACCGGGGCCGTAGGGGAGAAACACACACGACCGGGGCCGTAGGGGAGAAACACACACGACCGGGGCCGTAGGGGAGAAACACACACGACCGGGGCCGTAGGGGAGAAACACACACGACCGGGGCCGTAGGGGAGAAACACACACGACCGGGGCCGTAGGGGAGAAACACACACGACCGGGGCCGTAGGGGAGAAACACACACGACCGGGGCCGTAGGGGAGAAACACACACGACCGGGGCCGTAGGGGAGAAACACACACGACCGGGGCCGTAGGGGAGAAACACACACGACCGGGGCCGTAGGGGAGAAACACACACGACCGGGGCCGTAGGGGAGAAACACACACGACCGGGGCCGTAGGGGAGAAACACACACGACCGGGGCCGTAGGGGAGAAACACACACGACCGGGGCCGTAGGGGAGAAACACACACGACCGGGGCCGTCGGGGATAAACACACGACCGGGGCCGTCGGGGATAAACACACGACCGGGGCCGTCTGGGAGGAACACACGACCGGGGCCGTCTGGGAGGAACACACGACCGGGGCCGTAGGGGATAAACACACGACCGGGGCCGTAGGGGATAAACACACGACCGGGGCCGTAGGGAGAAAGACAGGTCTTTAGTTCTCACCGCTCCACAATAGAAAGGACTGATGGCTGTTTAATTCAGAATAAACTAATTAGAACACAAACTACCTCGACTCCTCCTGTGTTTGGCCCGGACACTGTGTAGTGTGTAGAAGGTTATTTGTGACGGCTTCCTCAACGGTACTGTGTGCAGGCTAATTGCTGATGACTACAAAGAGCTAAGAGCTTCCGCTCTGACTATGAGCAAAGAGAGAGAGAGTAGAAACCTACCAAAAGGAAATTAGGTAAAACATTAAATCCCTTCTAGACAATTTCCTGGACAAACGTGTAAACTTGGCAGTAGAAAGCCACAACAGTATACTTGACATTTCAGCTTCCAAATTATTATTTTTTAAATTCAAGCAGAAAACCTTTGAAAATGAACAACAAAGACAAATGGTTTGATAAAGAAAGCAAAAACCTAAGAAAGATATTGAGAAACCTGTCCAACCAAAAACATAGACACCCAAAAAAACCTGAGTCTACTCCTTCACTATGGTGAAATCGCTAAAACAATACAGAAATACACTACGGAAAAAGAAGGAACAGCATGTTAGAAATCAGCTCAATGTAATTGAAGAATCCATAGAATCTAACCACTTCTGGGAAAAATGGAAAACATTAAACAAACAATACGAAGAGTTATCTATCCACAACAGAGATGTGTGGATCAACCACTTCTCTAATCTTTTTGGATCTATGACAAAGAAATAACAGCAAAAACATACACATGATCAATTACATGTCTTAGAATCAACAATTAAAGACATCCTTAGCTCTGGCATTTTCCCCAATATTTGGAACCAAGGACTGATCACCTCAATCCACAAAAGTGGAGACAAATTTGACCCCAATAACTACTGTGGGATATGTGTCAACAGCAACCCTGGGGAAAATCCTCTGCATTATCAATAACAGCAGACTCGTACATCTCCTCAGCGAAAACAATGTACTGAGCAAATGTCAAATTGGCTTTTTACCAAATTACCGTACGACAGACCACGTATTCACCATGCACACTCTAATTGACAAACAAACAAACCAAAACAAAGGGAAAGTCTTCTCATGCTTTGTTGATTTCAAAAAGGCTTTTGACTCAATTTGGCATGAGGACCTGCTATACAAATTAATGGAAAGTGGTGTTGGGGGAAAACATACAAAATTATAAAATCTATGTACACAAAACAACAACTGTGTGGTTAAAATAGGCAAAAAAAAGCATTTGTTTCCACAGGGCTTTCAACACCCTCTTTAACAAATATATCAACGAATTGGCGAGGGCACTAGAATAGTCTGCAGCACCCGGCCTCACCCTACTAGAATCTGAAGTCAAATGTCTACTGTTTACTGATGATCTGGTGTTTCTGTCCCCAACCAAGGAGGGCCTACAGCAGCACCTAGATCTTCTACATAGATTCTGCCAGACCTGGGCCCCGACAGTAAATCTCAGTAAGACAAAAATGATGGTGTTCCAAAAAAGGTCCAGTTCCCAGGACCATAAATACAAATTCCATCTAGACACTGTTGCCCTAGAACACACAAAAAAACTATACATACCTCAGCCTAAACATCAGCGCCACAGGTAACTTCCACAAAGCTGTGAACGATCTGAGAGACAAGGCAAGAAGGGTCTTCTATGCCATCAAAAGGAACATAAAGTTTGACTTACCAATTAGGATCTGGCTAAAAATACTTGAATCAGTTATAGAACCCATTGCCCTTTATGGTTGTGATGTCTGGGGTCCGCTCACCAACCAAGAATTCACTAAATGGAACGAACACCAAATTGAGAATTTTGTAGAATTCAGCAGAATTAGGCCGATACCCGCTAATTATCAAAATCCAGAAAAGAGACGTTAAATTCTACAACCACCTAAAAGGAAGCGATTCTCAAACCTTCCAGAATAAAGCCATCACCTACAGAGAGATGAACCTGGAGAAGAGTCCCCTAAGCAAGCTGGTCCTGGGGCTCTGTTCACAAACACAAACAGACCCCACAGAGCCCCAGGACAGCAACACAATTAGACCCAACCAAATCGTAAGAAAATAAAAAGATAATCACTTGACATATTGGAAAGAATTAACAAAAAAACAAAGCAAACTAGAATGCTATTTGGCCCTAAACAGAGAGTAGAATACCTGACCACTGTGACTGACCCAAACTTAAGGAAAGCTTTGACTATGTACAGACTCAGTGAGCATAGCCTTGCTATTGAGAAAGGCCGCCGTAGGCAGACATGGCTCTCAAGAGAAGACAGGCTATGTGCACACTGCCCACAAAATGAGGTGGAAACTGAGTTGCACTTCCTGACCTCCTGCCCAATGTATGACCATATTAGAGACACAGATCCACAAAGATTTTGAAAACAAATCCAATTTTGATAAACTACCATATCTACTGGGTGAAATACCACAGTGTGACATCACAACAGCAAGATTTGTGACCTGTTGCCACCAGAAAAGGGCAACCAGTGAAGAACAAACACTATTGTAAATACAACCCATATTTATGTTTATTCATTTTCCCTTTTTTCAATATGACATGTGAAATGTATTTATTGTTTTGGAACTTTTGTGAGTGTAATGTTTGCTGTTAATTTTTGATTGCCAAAGCAAGTGAAGTAGAAAATAAACAATGTTAACATATGTTTCCCATGCCAATAAAGCCCTCTGAGTTGAACTGAGAGAACAGAGAGGGGCGAGAGGGGTGAGAGGGCAAGAATCTCTCCCTAACGTCCCCTCCTCCTGGGAGTGTTTGTTCCAGATTCCTCAGGTAGAGGATGAGGAAGGCTCCGACCCATGATTCACTCTTCCTCACCCCGGAATGTTAGAATCACACACACAGGTACACAGACCCACACCAGAGCAGTTCACACCAGTTATTGATTTGCCTCTATTGGTTCACAATAACTAGCCTGTCAGTAAGACTCAGAGGAATGTAGCTACCAGCCTAGACCTGCATCTAGCTAGCATTGCTCCCCTCACACACACACACAGACACAAACACACACAGACACAGACCAGACAAGACACAGACAAGACACAGACAAGACACAGACAAGACACACACACAGACCAGACACAAACACACACAGACCAGACACAGACAAGACACACACACAGAGACACAGACACAGACCAGACCAGACACACACCGAGCCGTCACACACCTCCTTCAAGACAACATGACACGATAGTCACTAAAGGAATGTACGACGAGCAAAGCCTTCAGGAAACGACCAATTGCCAAGACGAGTATACTTCCCCCTGGAAACAACAAGGAAGTGGAATGACTGAGGATCACAACAACAACAACAACAGGCTGCATCTAAAATGTAACCTCATTCACAAACGTGGGGGATGTGAAACTGTGAAGCTGGCACTACAGATCCATTCCCACCACTCCCTGTTGGGTCAAGGATCCAAAATGACCTCACAGTTTCCCCCAGAGCAAGCACATAGTCAACAGAGCATTGTGCAACTGTAGCTATGTAGCCAGGTGACTCACACAGGGAGTGGCACTCCTAGTTGAATATATGTAAAAGAATCATAGCTTTGAGTAGAGTTAGTAAAAACACCGGATTGTAGTTCAGCGGTACAGGACACTGCCTGAAACCTGTGTTTTGGATCGTTGTGTCCGGTCGTTGTTGTGTTCTGAGTAATAGTTATCTTGGGAGCTTGGTCCGTGGATCAACTGGGATTCATACCAAGACTTGTGGGAGGGGGGGGTGTACTGGAAAATAAAGTGACACTGCAGCACGATACTGTGTAACAATGAACACACACACACACACACACACACACACACACACACACACACACACACACACACAGGCCTATACAGAGCTCATCTTGACAACATAGCTATGATGAGCCGGCGATTACCATACTTAATGACAACGCAGTGACACACAAAGTTAAATGACTAGTAGGGATGTAACGATTCACAAATCGCTCCCCAATTCAAATGTTTAAAAATGCTCAGACACACCGGGTGGGATTGTCAAACGTTTGCCTGCCCGAGTGGCGCAGTGGTCTAAGGCACTGCATCTCAGTGCTAAAGGCGTCACTACAGACAACCTGGTTCGAATCAAGGCTGTATAACAACCGGCCGTGATTGGGAGTCCCATAGGGCGGTGCACAATTGGCCCAGCGTCATCTGGGTTTGGCAGTCATTATAAATAAGAATTTGTTCTTGACTGACTTGCCTAGTTAAATAAAGGTAAACATATATTTTAAAATATATAAAAAATATATAGCTAATTTGTAAATGAGAAATATGGACACATTACTAGTTCACACAATCTGCTAAAATGACAAGATAATTATTCAAGTTAATTAGTGGGTGATGGTGATTTCAGAACCACAGTGGGGGGACAAAAAACAGGCTACATTTCCCCCCTAATCTGATGGTGGTAGATGGCTCTAATCTGATATGGGTAGTGGGGTGGTAGATGTCTAGTCTCCTTTATGGCTCTAATCTGATAGTGGTAGATGTCTAGTCTCCTTTATGGCTCTAATCTGATATGGGTAGTGGGGTGGTAGATGTCTAGTCTCCTTTATGGCTCTAATCTGATAGTGGTAGTGGGGTGGTAGATGTCTAGTCTCCTTTATGGCTCTAATCTGATAGTGGTAGTGGGGTGGTAGATGTCTAGTCTCCTTTATGGCTCTAGTCTCCTTTATGGCTCTAATCTGATAGTGGTAGTGGGGTGGTAGATGTCTAGTCTCCTTTATGGCTCTAATCTGATATGGGTAGTGGGGTGGTAGATGTCTAGTCTCCTTTATGGCTCTAATCTGATAGTGGTAGTGGGGTGGTAGATGTCTAGTCTCCTTTATGGCTCTAATCTGATAGTGGTAGTGGGGTGGTAGATGTCTAGTCTCCTTTATGGCTCTAATCTGATAGTGGTAGATGTCTAGTCTCCTTTATGGCTCTAATCTGATAGTGGTAGATGTCTAGTCTCCTTTATGGCTCTAGTCTCCTTTATGGCTCTAATCTGATAGTGGTAGTGGGGTGGTAGATGTCTAGTCTCCTTTATGGCTCTAATCTGATAGTGGTAGTGGGGTGGTAGATGTCTAGTCTCCTTTATGGCTCTAATCTGATAGTGGTAGATGTCTAGTCTCCTTTATGGCTCTAATCTGATAGTGGTAGATGTCTAGTCTCCTTTATGGCTCTAATCTGATATGGGTAGTGGGGTGGTAGATGTCTAGTCTCCTTTATGGCTCTAATCTGATAGTGGTAGATGTCTAGTCTCCTTTATGGCTCTAATCTGATGGTGGTAGATGTCTAGTCTCCTTTATGGCTCTAATCTGATATGGGTAGTGGGGTGGTAGATGTCTAGTCTCCTTTATGGCTCTAATCTGATAGTGGTAGTGGGGTGGTAGATGTCTAGTCTCCTTTATGGCTCTAATCTGATAGTGGTAGATGTCTAGTCTCCTTTATGGCTCTAGTCTCCTTTATGGCTCTAATCTGATAGTGGTAGTGGGGTGGTAGATGTCTAGTCTCCTTTATGGCTCTAATCTGATAGTGGTAGTGGGGTGGTAGATGTCTAGTCTCCTTTATGGCTCTAATCTGATAGTGGTAGATGTCTAGTCTCCTTTATGGCTCTAGTCTCCTTTATGGCTCTAATCTGATAGTGGTAGTGGGGTGGTAGATGTCTAGTCTGCTTTATGGCTCTAATCTGATAGTGGTAGTGGTGTGGTAGATGTCTAGTCTCCTTTATGGCTCTAATCTGATAGTGGTAGTGGGGTGGTAGATGTCTAGTCTCCTTTATGGCTCTAATCTGATAGTGGTAGTGGGGTGGTAGATGTCTAGTCTCCTTTATGTCTCTAATCTGATAGTGGTAGATGTCTAGTCTCCTTTATGGCTCTAATCTGATAGTGGTAGTGGGGTGGTAGATGTCTAGTCTCCTTTATGGCTCTAATCTGATAGTGGTAGTAGGGTGGTAGATGTCTAGTCTCCTTTATGACTCTAATCTGATAGAGGTAGTGGGGTGGTAGATGTCTAGTCTCCTTTATGGCTCTAATCTGATAGTGGTAGTGGGGTGGTAGATGTCTAGTCTGCTTTATGGCTCTAATCTGATAGTGGTAGTGGGGTGGTAGATGTCTAGCATCCCTTATGGCTCTAATCTGATAATGGTGTGGTAGATGTCTAGTCTCCTTTATGGCTCTAATCTGATAGTGGTAGTGGGGTGGTAGATGTCTAGTCTCCCTTATGGCTCTAATCTGATAATGGTGTGGTAGATGTCTAGTCTCCTTTATGGCTCTAATCTGATAGTGGTAGTGGGGTGGTAGATGTCTAGCATCCCTTATGGCCCTAATCTGATAGTGGGGTGGTAGATGTGATTTTCCTTCGCTTGTGTCATTCAGATGTGAAATGAAAAAAGACATGAAAAAAAAAAAAACATAGCAGGTTACCAGGTAGAGCTTCGTAGCTACATTCTGGTGGGTTGTCAGGGACTGGTCTAAATTCACGTGTCGTCACCCGTTTCATGACGAGATGCTAGCTGTGTGAGGGAGTGTTTGTTGGCTAGACGCTGTTCGCTGAGGTAACGCTCTGGGTGAGAGGTGAATTATCGTTTTATTATTTCAAGTGTAAACTACCAGAATTCAGTGGCTAGTCTGATAAAAAAATACAGCTAAATACCAATGAATTGAAAGTGTGTCACAATCATCTTGCTTTGCAGCTGGCTAGCAGGCAGTTTACCACTACTTTAGAAGTTAAGCTATGATATTAGACTACTAGTGTAGCCTTCTGTGTTACAGTTCAGACCAAGTGTGTGTGTGTGTGTGTGTGTGTGTGTGTGTGTGTGTGTGTAAGCAGTTGGAACGTTGCAATTCACTAACTAATTTGCATTGTTCATTTGCATAAAGTAGTTTGAAACAATTGAATTAAATTAGAATGAAACAGCTCAGTATTGTATAAACCATGAAGAGCTGTTAATAATATGAACACCCTACCTTAAATTATTGGTCTTAGCTAAATGTAATTATGTATTCCGTATCGTCTCATTTGCACAATATTACATTTCCTAAATTGTACTTGTATTTGAAATCAGCTCTGTGTCCTACATCAGCCATGAAAATGTCACAACAATATGAAATATTGGACAAAAAAAATTGTTGAATTTAACAATCCAGACAGGTGATTTTGTGCCATTAATGACTAGGGATTATGGTTGACCAGTTCGCCATATTTACAGATCACTTGAAAAATAATATACTGTACCTCAGCAACGGTAAATCCTCGTCAAATAAAAAATGTACTGTGTTCCTGAAAAGCTTTTCCATGACATGGAATACAAAGTATAACACCAGAAACACGTTTTCATTTTTGGTACTCCCTAAAAACACTAATAATAACTTGTGACGTGTTAGAAGATGTTTTTTGGCAGTTCGTCAACTGTTAAAGTCACTTTGGCTAACTAACGTTAGCTAGCTGCTAGCTAGTTAGGGTAGTTAGCACAGCTAATCGGATGACACACTTGTCAGGTGTTACTCTCTATTTTTGGAAAATATTACCTGAAAACTTATGTTCATAATCACTGTAATTTAAGTTTTGGCCAGAATAACAATTGTGTTTGTGGTTAGTTAGTCAACACAACTAGCTACAGTGCTAGCTTCTTCAACAAGTTTGAACCGGCTAGCAAAAAATCTGGACCCGAAGGAGTTGCTAACTTCACGTTAGCTTAGCCGAAGGGGAGAGATGGACTCGAGTTGCTTTCAACTGTTCGCCAGTAACGGGGAAATGCCTTTACACAAAGCATGCAAGAATACGTCCCGAGTACCGGACTCTTTCTTACCGGAGTGTCGGCCCGATACAGTTCGTGTCTGTGCTCTCTATCTCCCGTAGGATGCGTTCGTGTTCCGCTGCTATTTCAACGCTCGCCATGTTTCCATATCCTACCGAAAAACACAGACACAGGACAGGGGCGTATTCATTACGGAAACCGTTTACCGACGCCAACAGAGCAAGCGAATTTTCTATTGGACAACTTCAGGTAGGACCCTCCCCGTTTCGTTCCGTTTTCTTCTGTTTATGAAATATTTTTCGGCGGAATTAATATACGCACCCCAGGACAGAGAAGAAACGCCGTTCCTGCGTCACCTACAAAAAACAACGCAGATAGACCCTCGGTTGAATTCATTAGTTCCCTTTCCTAGCTACTTGCCCAATTTCCTGTGATGAAGCTAGTTGCCCTCTTCTTCTGCAAAAATGTGCACTTTATAATAACGGATTTATGCAAAAAAATATTGTTTGATATACACTTATATGACAATTATAATGGTAAAGGGGCTTTACATTTCTGTGTTTTGACCATACACTTCAGTCTTTGGTGGCAGTAGCACTCCTCCTGTCGACCATAAATCATGGATTATTGGATACAAGCGAAGTAGCGGCAATGTTCCCTTTCCTTTGCACATTCATTGATAAATAATGCTGCCAATCAATAAAGTTGGAGTTTGGTAAGAGACACTTCCAATCCGTGTTTTAAAAATCCAGTCCATGTTTTACTTTTACCACGGGCCGTGGCAGGTGGGCGTGCATGAGGAAGACGCAATGCCAGAAGGGTAACTGGGCCCAAAACCTGTCTTCTCCAGCAGGTGGCGTTTTTTTTTTTTGCTGGCACAAATCTGCTATCACCCTTGACCCATCTACTTTTTGCACTGCCTCAGCATACGACACCTTCTGCACTAACTCTGTTTCTAGCCACCTCAACCTGCCTTTCTCTCACCGGACACTTCTGATCCCCAGCAACATGGGCACCCCTACAGTTGACACACACAACTTTATCCACCGAAACTACGCAATCTTCTGTCCCATGCCCTCTTGCACACTTCCCACATCTTGGAATCTCCCGCTCCTACATCACTGCTACAACATGACCATAAAGGTGGCACCTGAAACACCGCAGTGGATTCGGTACAAAAGCACTGATAGGATAACTGATATATCCTAACATGACTTTGTCGGGGTAAAGACTCTGATTCAAAACTCAAAAGGACAGAGTATGACGACCTCTGTTTCACCACACTCCCCCACCGGACCTACATCGCGCGAAACGACGGACATCACAAACACCAGGAATCTTCAACTTCAATTGCTCCACCTCCACAGAAATAACTCCTTTCATTGGTGCCCTGTTCCTAAGAGCACTCGCTCCCTCTGGGCGGAAGAAACACAAAGAAAATCACAAGTCCACTTTGGGTTACCTTCATCGATTTAGCAGTATCCAACATATGTTCCTCTTTTTCCTCCTCCTCCTTTTAAATCCACCTTTCTGTGTTCCTTTCCCAATATTCCTCTTCTCCCCGGCTTTGCCATCGGCCTAGTGACATTCCGACGTAACTCAATCTCATTATTGTCCTGCTCACCTAGATAACAAGCCTTCTCTCCGAGCGCTGACATTTTGAGAGCATAAGCAATGGCACAACTCCCAACCTTTAAAAAAAATAAAAATAATCTTGCCTCCTTCCGACTACCTTCTATTTTTGAGGACATTTATTTTATTGTTAGAACAGCCACTAAAGTATCTGGTCAATATAATGGATCCTCTGTGGTGAGGTTCAACGTGCAAAGCATCGGAGGTAAAACAACAGCAGAAGCATGGAGGTAAAACAAAATGTCCTAAGAAGCTCTTAATAACCCACTTCAAATGTACACATGAACTACTTCTTTCAAGTGAAAGTCTCGAAATGCTGCAAAAACATTGTCTTGGGATGTTTTTTGACCGGAGTAGCCTGCAGAACTGTTGGCCCTTTATGTGTGCATGTCAGACACCTGTTCATTTGTCATTAGTGGAAAATGGACAAATGTAGCTCACGAAAGGATAAGGCCTTGTTTTGAACAGTATTACAATATATTGTTTTATACAGTATTACATTATCTTCTTTTGTATATAACTTAAGTGTATTGTTTCTGTGATTTTTTGACTCTTAAAACTGTCTTGTTTTATACAGTATAAAATCAAATGATAATGTGACTGTGACAATTAAAACTGCCTGTAAGGTTATCCTTCCCACCTCTCCTGTCTGTTTTGTATGTGTACTATGTTGCCTATCCGATGCTCTACAGGCTTTGGGCCTGTCTCTTCTCTTCCAGCCCCAACAGAAGTTGTTAACCCCATTAGACTGCTGTGTAGACGAGGCCCTGGATGTCTGACTCTACTGGGGGGCCACAGGGTGGTGGTTAGAGCTGACCTGGAGGCCCTCATGTGCCGGGTGGGCCTGTTGTCTGGAGGGGGTCTGGACACGAGCCAGCACACGGAGGTAAGACACAGGTAGCCCTGACCGGGACTCAAACCCGAGTCCAGCGACTGTCAGCCCAACCATTCTTGGCAATCCTCTCATTGGCCGATAACATCTCAGTTGTGAGGGCTGCTTGAGCTAAGCCGGGTTTCCCCACACACACACAGCTCCTTCAATCATTCGTCTCAGTCCAGCCAGGACACTTCCATTGTAAATGACCTCAATTAGAAACAACAATCTATTGGATAATCTGCTTTCATATAGGCCGTTTATGTGCAATGATGTGTATAAACTCTTGATGACTGACACGGGGTGTCGTATTGAAGCCACCGCGCAGCCATCTTGGCACTCCTCCTCCTCCATTGTAAAAAAGTATTGTGTAATCTATAGAAATGCAATGCAAGTGCTTCTACACCTGCATTGCTTGCTGTTTGGGGTTTTAGGCTGGGTTTCTGTACAGCACTTCGAGATATTAGCTGATGTAAGAAGGGCTATATAAAATAAACTTGATTTGATTTGATATTACATTTGTTTAATCTATTATAGACACCTTAATGCAGACTGTTAAATTATATGAGATAAACAAAAATGAAAAAATCTATACAAAGTATTTTTGGGGGAACGTACTAATGTTACTGTCCTCACGACAACAGAAAAATACTTAAATACATGTAATTTCTGTCCTTGAATCATTGAAGTGAAATACTGTAGATTTCCATTCATTCCTATGGAGGACTGCTTCTTCCGGGGAGTTCCAATATGGCCGACCGGTGGCTTCATAGCAACCGCAATCCGGGGTTTATATAAGTTATTGTTTATGTGCTACATAGGACAATATACCGGTAGAGTATATTGGCTGTGACATCATCAATGAAACATCAAAGGGAGCCACTGCACAGCACCACAAATGCACAGCACCACAAATGCGCAGCACCATCATCCTCACACAACTACATGAACTTGATGTGCACCTCTAAGCAATCCACAATACAATACCCACATGAACTATAGAGCATACAGCTATATATAATTACAGGGCACAAAAAAAAGGGCATTACAGGGGCTATCTCTCTCTCTCTCTCTCCCTCTCTCTCCTCCCTCCAGCTCTCCACCTCTCCAGGTTCAGGGAGCCCCGGGGCTATCTCTCTCCCCCTCTCTCTCCTCCCTCCAGCTCTCCACCTCTCCAGGTTCAGGGAGCCCCGGGGCTATCTCTCTCTCTCTCTATCCCTCTCTCTCCTCCCTCCAGCTCTACACCTCTCCAGGTTCAGGGAGCCCCGGGGCTATCTCTCTCTCTCTCTATCCCTCTCTCTCCTCCCTCCAGCTCTCCACCTCTCCAGGTTCAGGGAGCCTCGGGGCTATCTCTCTCTCTCTCTATCCCTCTCTCTCCTCCCTCCAGCTCTCCACCTCTCCAGGTTCAGGGAGCCCCGGGGCTATCTTTCTCTCTCTCCTCCCTCCAGCTCTCCACCTCTCCAGGTTCAGGGAGCCCCGGGGCTATCTCTCTCTCTCTCTATCCCTCTCTCTCCGCCCTCCAGCTCTCCACCTCTCCAGGTTCAGGGAGCCCCGGGGCTACAGCATTGTGTCCTGCAGCCTTGTGTCAAAGGTCAATCAGAGCTGAGTGTTCCATTGGTTGTGACTAGAGGGCGTACAGCTACAGGAAGTGACTTTTCCTAGCAGGTTAGGATAGCATTTTAGCTGACCCTAGCCCTTTCCTAACCTTAACCTACGTCTCCTAACCTAACACATTAATTATCCTAACCTGCTGAGTAAATTATCCTAACCTGCTGAGTAAATTATTCTAACCAGCTGAGTAAATTATCCTAACCTGCTGAGTAAATTATCCTAACCAGCTGAGTAAATTATCCTAACCTGCTGAGTAAATTATCCTAACCTGCTGAGTAAATTATCCTAACCTGCTGAGTAAATTATCCTAACCTGCTGAGTAAATTATCCTAACCAGCTGAGTAAATTATCCTAACCAGCTGAGTAAATTATCCTAACCTGCTGAGTAAATTATCCTAACCTGCTGAGTATATTATCCTAACCTGCTGAGTAAATTATCCTAACCTGCTGAGTAAATTATCCTAACCTGCTGAGCAAATTATGCTAACCTGCTGAGTAAATTATGCTAACCTGCTGAGTAAATTATCCTAACCAGCTGAGTAAATTATCCTAACCTGCTGAGTAAATTATTCTAACCAGCTGAGTAAATTATCCTAACCTGCTGAGTAAATTATCCTAACCAGCTGAGTAAATTATCCTAACCTGCTGAGTAAATTATCCTAACCAGCTGAGTAAATTATCCTAACCTGCTGAGTAAATTATCCAAACCTGCTGAGTAAATTATCCTAACCTGCTGAGTAAATTATCCTAACCAGCTGAGTAAATTATCCTAACCAGCTGAGTAAATTATCCTAACCTGCTGAGTAAATTATCCTAACCTGCTGAGTAAATTATCCTAACCTGCTGAGTAAATTATCCTAACCAGCTGAGTAAATTATCCTAACCAGCTGAGTAAATTATCCTAACCAGCTGAGTAAATTATCCTAACCAGCTGAGTAAATTATCCTAACCAGCTGAGTAAATTATCCTAACCAGCTGAGTAAATTATCCTAACCAGCTGAGTAAATTATCCTAACCTGCTGAGTTAATTATCCTAACCAGCTGAGTAAATTATCCTAACCAGCTGAGTAAATTATCCTAACCTGCTGAGTAAATTATCCTAACCTGCTGAGTAAATTATCCTAACCAGCTGAGTAAATTATCCTAACCTGCTGAGTAAATTATCCTAACCAGCTGAGTAAATTATCCTAACCTGCTGAGTAAATTATCCTAACCAGCTGAGTAAATTATCCTAACCAGCTGAGTAAATTATCCTAACCCGCTGAGTAAATTATCCTAACCTGCTGAGTAAATTATCCTAACCAGCTGAGTAAATTATCCTAACCAGCTGAGTAAATTATCCTAACCAGCTGAGTAAATTATCCTAACCTGCTGAGTAAATGATCCTAACCTGCTGAGTAAATGATCCTAACCTGCTGAGTAAATTATCCTAACCTGCTGAGTAAATTATCCTAACCTGCTGAGTAAATTATCCTAACCTGCTGAGTAAATTATCCTAACCAGCTGAGTAAATTAACCTAACCTGCTGAGTAAATTATCCTAACCTGCTGAGTAAATTATCCTAACCTGCTGAGTAAATTATCCTAACCAGCTGAGTAAATTATCCTAACCAGCTGAGTAAATTATCCTAACCTGCTGAGTAAATTATCCTAACCAGCTGAGTAAATTATCCTAACCTGCTACGAATAAGTAACTTCGGGACATAGGCGTACTCCCTCTAGTCAGAACCTGTTCAATCCAACAGCAGTTCACTTCCTCTCTCATAGCCAATCAGATGCATGTTTTACATTCTGACAGCCTATCAGACACCTTGTTCCTCTTGTCAGTTCATGTGGTGTATGGAGAAGTGGTGCCTAGTCGCTAGTCTTGGGTCAGTTTGATATTTTCCACACTTACAGTACCAGTCAAAGGTTTGGACACACCTACCCATTCAAGGGATTGTCTTTATTTTTACTATTTTCTACATTGTATAATAATAGTGAAGACATCAAAACTATGAAATAACACATATGGAATCATGTAGTAACCAGGCAAATTAGTTTACATGGGTGGATCCCAAACTATATGTGTAAAGTTATAAAAACGAATTAAGTTAGTTGTTCAAGACATTTTATAGATAAAACAGTAGCATATCATTTTTAAATTTGTCCATGCTTTTTGTCAGAGAAAACGAAAGCTGATTCAAAAAGGGTGTGTGGCAGAACTCTTCCACAAAAGACTCGGGTAGAATACACATGACTATCCTCGATGAAACGTGGCTATCGAGGAGGGGAGGAGCCTCTTCTGTTCGCCTACTAACTAATTGACATATCCTTGACCACTGTTCAGGTCATGGAGGAGAGAGGACAGAGGAGTTGAGGAGAGGAGCCTCTTCTGTTCGCCTACTAACTAATTGACACATCCTTGACCACTGTTCAGGTCATATAGGAGAGAGGAAGGAAGGGGTTGAGGGGAGGAGCCTCTTCTGTTCGCCTACTAACTAATTGACACATCCTTGACCACTGTTCAGGTCATGGAGGGGAGAGGACAGAGGAGTTGAGGAGAGGAGCCTCTTCTGTTCGCCTACTAACTAATTGACATATCCTTGACCACTGTTCAGGTCATATAGGAGAGAGGAAGGAAGGGGTTGAGGGGAGGAGCCTCTTCTGTTCGCCTACTAACTAATTGACATATCCTTGACCACTGTTCAGGTCATGGAGGAGAGAGGACAGAGGAGTTGAGGAGAGGAGCCTCTTCTGTTCGCCTACTAACTAATTGACATATCCTTGACCACTTTCAGGTCATGGAGGACGGAGGAATTGAGGAGAGGACGGTCTTTTGCACAAATGAGAATCTCCTCCATTCATCTCTCAATTTGTTTCTATCTCTTATTAACCATTTTTATTTGATTTTAAATATTCATATCATATCCACAGTGATTTTCTGCATGTTTTCCCCAAATAAACTGAATGAATTGACGCCTAAGTTGTTTATTTGACCACACCCCTTTCCACTTAGTAACTCCACCCCCTCTTCCTCAACCAGTTATCGATTTCCAGGTCACACGAGGAGAGACCTTTTGCCCAAATGAGGAAAAGCCTTATTCTCTACCTCACTCTTTCTCTCACTCCGACCTCACTCTATTTCTCCATTCACAGATATCCAGACATGGTCCAACATCCAAGGACTCACAAACACATTGTATCTTACCACAGGCACACACTCACAATTAGTTGACGAAATCCACTTCTTTGGTTGTGAACACACACTCTTAACGAGAAAGTCCCGCCTCAGTCAACAGCAGCAATATGAGTTAAATTACCCTGTAAAAGGCCGCAGAGATGTTGGCTTGTAATGCAGAGTTGACTTGTAAAGCTCGTCTGTGGCTGCAGAAGCCCAGTTGTGGGTTGACTGCTACTATACTACACAGTACAGTACACTGCACTTCCTTATGTAGTGGTCCTACACCCCCATCTAGTGGTCGCTTGGTGCTATTACTGCACTGATACTGTAAGTTGAGCAATAGTTCAGAACGAGGAAGCAGGTCAACACAAGTTTAATTAGGAAAATGTTAAAGGGCCATTTTCCACATACATGTTTTTTTTTTACACCCGTTGCTTTTTGAAGAATATAACTTAGCAATGCTTCATTAGCTCGGTTCAAAGGTCAGAGCACAAAACATCAAATAAAATAAAATGCTAAGCGTGTTTTATGTTTCATTCCACTATTTCACATAGGTGGTGCAAAAAGCAGTCATTGATCAACCAATGGTGTGTTAGATACCACCCACAGATGTTTGATTGACACCCACTCATTATCATATTGGAGGAAGAAATACAGAAATAAATAAATATATAAATCAATAAAATGAATTAAAGTTTGAATAATTAGATAATGCGTAGAGAAATAATTAAATAATTAAATACATATATACAATACCAGTCAAAAGTTTGGACACGCCTACTCATTCAAGGGTTTTTCTTTATTTTGACTATTTTCTACATTGTAGAATAATAGTGAAGTCATCAAAACTATGAAATAACACAAATGGAATCATGTAGTAACCAAAAATATATTTATATTTGAGATTCTTCAAAGTAGCCACCCTTTGCCTTGATGAAAGCTTTGCACACGTTTGGCATTCTCTCAACCAGCTTCACCTGGAATGCTTTTCCAATAGTCTTGAAGGAGTTCCCACATATGCTGTGCACTTGTTGGAAAAACCATTGAAATAGTAGGTGTCCCAGCTTTTGACTGGTATTGTATATATATAAAATATATATATATAAAATTGCAACACAGGTGACTCCTGATAACTGTAACAGCTTGGGACTGATGTGACAATGTGCACTAAACTAGAGAATGCAGTTATCAGGAGATTTTATCACTGTTCACACCACAGTGGTCTCACAGCTCATCACTTAGCTAAGGACCCTGGGACTAAACATCTCCCTCTGCAACTGGATCCTGGACTTCCTGACGGGCCGCCCCCAGGAGGTAAGGGTAGGCAACAACATATCCGTCACGCTGATCCTCAACACGGGGGCCCCTCAGGGGTGAGGTACTCTGTCCCCTCCTGTACTCCCTGTTCACTCATGACTGCACGTCCAGGAACAACTCCAACACCATCATTAAGTTTGAAGATGACACAACGGTGGTAGGCCTGATCACGGACAACGACGAGACAGCCTATAGGGAGGAGGTCAGAGACCTGGCCGTGTGGTGCCAGGATAACTTTTTATGGCTGCAGGGGCAGTATTGAGTAGCTCTGATTAAAGGTGCCCATTTCAAACGGCCTCGTACTCAATTTTTGCTCGTACAATATGCATATTATTATTACTATTGGATAGAAAACACTCTCTAGTTTCTAAAACCGTTTGAATTATATCTGTGAGTCAAACAGAACTCATTTGGCACAAACTTCCTGACCAGGAAGTGGAAAGTCTGAAATCGAGGCTCTGTTCTTCTTCCCGCCTATAAATGGGCATGATACGTAAGAGTCTACGTGCACTTCATAGACCTTCCCCTGGATGTCAAGAGGCGGAGAGAGAAGAAATTTAGTGTTTATCTTGGTCTGAAGTGGAATACAGGCTCTTTGTATGACGTGTCCCTCATTTCCGGTACTCTGGGGAGCGCGAGGTGGACAGTGGGATTGCCTTCTGTTTAGCTGCCGTTATGGACGAATACTATCTCCGGCTTTGATTTTATTTGATACATGTGACCATATCATCGTAAAGTATGTTTTTTCAATATAGTTTAATCAGATTATTGAAAATATTTCGGGAGTTTTGCCGTGTTCTGTTCTCTTCCGTTTGTTGACATGGAGAGCGTCGTGCCACTTGGCTAGTGCGCGTGCTAAATCAAGAGGGAAAGTTGCCGTTCTAAATCCAAACAACGATTGTTCTGGACAAAGGACACCTTGTCCAACATTCTGATGAAAGATCAGCAAAAGTAAGAAACATTTTATGATGCTATTTCATATATCTGTCGTACATGTGAACTAGTCGTGGGCGCCCAACGTTTGGGTACTCTAGCTATACCGAAGCTACATATCGTAATGAAGTTATTTTTATAATTCTAACACTGCGATTTCATTAAGAACTAATGGATCTATCATTTCCTATACAACATGTATTTTTTAGTTATGTTTATGAATAGCTATTTGGTCAGAATATGTGTGTCAGAAAAAATCCGGACGTAGTGGGAAAAAGTAGCTAAGTTAGCACAATGTGTAACCATTGATTTCAGCTCTAAATATGCACATTTTCGAACAAAACATAAGTGTATGTATAACCTGATGTTATAGGACTGTCATCTGATGAAGAATATCAAGGTTAGTCAAAAATTATATATCTTTTGCTTGTTTGTTACGATCGCTTACTTTTGCTACTGGGAAATTGCTTGTGTTTTTGGCTATTGTGGTAAGCTAATATAACGCTATATTGTGTTTTTGCTGTAAAACACTTGATAAATCAGAAATATTGTCTGGAATCACAAGATGCCTGTCTTTCAATTGCTGTACACTATGTATTTTTCAGAAATGTTTTATGATGAGTATTTAGTTATTTGGCGTTGGTGTCTGTAATTATTCTGTCTGCTTTCGGTGCAATTTCTGATTGTAGCTGCAATGTAAACTATGATTTATACCTGAAATATGCACATTTTTCGAACAAAACATAGATTTATTGAATAACATGTTATAAGACTGTCATCTGATGAAGTTGTTTGTTGGTTAGTTTGGTTGGTTCTTGGTTAGTTAGGTTGGCTTTGTGCATGCTACCTGTGCTGTGAAAAATGTCTGTCCTTTTTTGTATTTGGTGGTGAGCTAACATAAATATACGTGGTGATTTTGTTAAAAATCGGACATGTTGGCTGGATTCACAAGATGTGTACCTTTCATATGCTGTATTGGACTTCTTAATGTGTGAAAGTTAAATATTTAAAAAATATATATTTTGAATTTCGCGCCCTGCACTTGAGCTGGCTGTTGTCATAAGTGTACCGGAGAATCACAGTGTATCGACGTCGGGCTTGCAGCCATAAGAAGATAACAACCTCTCCCCCAACATGATCAAGACAAAGGAGATGATTGTGGACTACAGGAAAAAGGAGGACCGAGCACGCCCCCATTCTCATCGACAGGGCTGTAGTGGAGCAGGTTGAGAGCTTCAAGTTCCTTGATGTTCACATCACCAACAAACTATCATGGTCCAAACACACCAAGACAGTCGTGAAGAGGGAGAGACAAACGTATTCCCCCTCTGGAGACTGAAAAGATTTGGCATGGGTCCTCAGATCCTCAAAAGGTTCTACAGCTGCACCATCGAGAGCATCTGGTATGGCAACTGCTCGGCCTCCGACCGCAAGGCCCTACAGGGCCAAGCTTCTTGCCATCCAGGACCTCTATACCAGGCAGTGTATAGAAGAAGACTCCAGCCACCCTAGTCATAGACTGTTCTCTCTGCTACCGCACGGCAAGCGGTACCGGGCGCCAAGTCTAGGTCCAAGAGGCATCTAAACAGCTTCTATCCCCAAGCCATAAGACTCCTGAACATCTAATCAAATGGCTACTCAGACTATTTGCATTCCCCTCCCCCCCCCCTTTTACACTGCTGCTACTCTCTGTTATTATCAATGCATATTCACTTAGTCACTTTAGTCACTTTAATAACTCTACCTACATGTACAGTCAAAATTGGAAGTTTACATGCACATCAGCAAAATACATTTAAACTCAGTTTTTCACAATTCCTGACATTTAATCCTCGTAAAAATTCCCTCTCTTAGGTCAGTTAGGATCACCACTTCATTTTAAGAATGTGAAATGTCAGAATATTAGTAGAGAGAATTATTTATTTCAGCTTTTATTTCTTTCATCACATTCCCAGTGGGTCAGAAGTTTACATACACTCAATTAGTATTTGGTAGCATTGCCTTTAAATTGTTTAACTTGGGTCAAACGTTTTGGGTAGCCTTCCACAAGCTTCCCACAATAAATTGGGTGAATTTTGGCCCATTCATCCTGACAGAGCTCATGTAATTGAGTCAGGTTTGTAGGCCTCCTTGCTCGCACATGCTTTTTCAGTTCTGCCCACAAATTTTCTAGAAGATTGAGGTCAGGGCTTTGTGGTGGCCACTCCAATACATTGACTTCGTTGTCCTTAAGCCATTTTGCCACAACTTTGGAAGTATGCTTGGGGTCATTGTCCTATTGGAAGACCCATTTGCGACCAAGCTTTAACTTCCTGACTGATGTCTTGAGATGTTGCTTCTGCAGCAAAGCACCCCCACAACATGATGCTGCCACCCCCGTGCTTCACGGTGGGATGGTGTTCTTCGGCTTGCAAGCCTCCCCCTTTTTCCTCCAAACATAACGATGGCCATTATGGCCAAACAGTTCTATTTTTGTTTCATCAGACCAGAGGACAATTCTCCAAAAAGTATGATCTTTGTCCCCATGTGCAGTTGCAAACCGTAGTCTGGCTTTTTTCTGGCGGATTTGGAGCAGTTGCTTCTTCCTTGCTGAGCGATCTTTCAGGTTATGTCGATATAGAACTCATTTTACTGTGGATATAGATACTTTTGTACCTGTTTCCTCCAGCATCTTCACAAAGTCCTTTGCTGTTGTTCTGTGATTGATTTGCACTTTTCACACCAAAGTACGTTCATCTTTAGGAGACAGAACGCGTCTCCATCCTGAGCGGTATGACGGCTGTGTGGTCCCATGGTATTTATACTTGCATACTATTGTTTGTACAGATGAACGTGGTACCTTCAGGCGTTTGGAAATTGCTCCCAAGGATGAACCAGACCAGGAGGTCTACAATGTTTTTTCTGAGGTCTTGGCTGATGTCTTTTGATTTTCCCATGATGTGAAGCAAAAAGGCACTGTGTTTGAAGGCAGGCTTTGACATACATCCACAGCCACACCTTCAATTGACAAAGTAAGCGCACTGGCCATGAAACCGAACTGCAATAATGTCCTTTTTGTTTTCAGTTGGTTTGAGGTCCAGACAGCACCCTCAAATAAGG
This sequence comes from Salvelinus fontinalis, assembly GCF_029448725.1. Lineage (NCBI taxonomy): Eukaryota > Metazoa > Chordata > Actinopteri > Salmoniformes > Salmonidae > Salvelinus > Salvelinus fontinalis. The sequence continues at coordinate 230,205 of NW_026600315.1, forward strand.
TGACTGACTTTAATAGATTCGATCTAGAAGAAAAAGAAACGCACACCTATTTAGGCGAGGTGCTGACTAGCGGAGTAGAACACTATTTAGGCGAGGTGCTGTCTAGCGGAGTAGAAAACTTAAAAACAAAGGAGAGCCGCACACTCTAGGAGCTCAGATGCAAAAAATGTAATGTCCAACTTTTCGACAGCTTCGCCTTTAATAGAATCGATGCCTGCGCCCCTGCGGGAACCTAATTAGCATAACATTCACCGTAAAAATCTCTCATAGCTAGAGAGATCTGTTTATTTTGCATAGGCTACGTCCCAAATCCACCGCATCTGCTGAATTTGCCCTTCTGCGTCTGCAGTGGAAGGTGGCAGAGCTACAGCGGTTTTTGTCAGACCAGGAGACGTTCCGAAAAATCGGTCTTCTCACGAAAGTGTCTGTAGCTTCCCAACTGCCTATGAACTATTATGACCAATATTTGGAAAGATGAGACTCACGAACACAATGGTGTGCTCCGTACTGCCAACTTCTGTTTATAACGTCCTAACAGTTACATACGCTATGGAAAGGTGAACCTCTCATGAACGCGTACATGTTGATTGTTAAGCTCTAGGACGCCTACAAGCCTCCCAAGACCTGTCTGAGGGTCTCCGGGATCCAGTTTAAAAAAAGAACGGAAGTGTACAGCGCATTCGGAAAGTGTTCAGACACCTTGACTTTTTCTGCATTTTGTTACGTTACAGCCTTATTTTAAAATTGACTAAATTGTTTTTTCCCCATCATCAATCTACACACAATACCCCATAATGACATCACAATACCCCATAATGACATCACAATACCCCAAAAACTAGTTTTTATAAATATTTTTTGAAATATCAAATTTACATAAGTATTCAGACCCTTTACTCAGTACTTTGTTGAAGCACCTTTGGCAGCGATTACAGCCTTGATTCTTCTTGGGTATGACGCTACAAACTTGGCACACCTGCATTCGGGGAGTTTCTCCCATTCTTCTCAGCAGATCCTCTCAAACTCTATCAGGCTGGATGAGGTGCGTTGATGCACAGCAATTTTCAGGTTTCTCCAGAGAGGTTCAATTGGGTTCTGGCTGGGCCACTCAAGGACATTCAGAGACTCGTCCCGAAGCCACTCCTGCGTTGTCTTGGATGTGTGCTTAGGGTCGTTGTCCTGTTGGAAGGTGAACTTCCGCCCCAGTCTGAGGTCCTGAGGAGGTTTTCACCAAAGATATCTCAGTACTTTGCTCCGTTCATCTTTCCCTCGACCTGACTAGTCTCCTAGTCCCTGCCGCTGAAAAACATCCCCACAGCATGATGGTGTGAGGTTTCCTCCAGACGTGACGCTTGGTATTCAGGCCAAAGAGTTCAATCTTGGTTTTATCAGACCAGAGATTATTGTTTCTTATGGACTGAGAGTCCTTTAGATGTCTTTTGGCAACCTCCAAGCGGGCTGTAATGTGCCTTTTACCGAGAAGTGGCTTCCGCTGTCACGTTCCTGACCTTATTTTCTATTTTCTTATTTTTTTATTTTGTTTAGCTTTGTTTAGTTGGTCAGGACGTGAGCTGGGTGGGCAGTCTATGTTATTTGTTTCTATGTTTAGGTTCATTGTTATTTAGCCTTATATGGTTCTCAATCAGGGGCAGGTGTTTGACGTTTCCTCTGATTGAGAACCATATTAAGGTAGGCTGTTCACACCGTTTGTTTGTGGGTGATTGTCTTCTGTGTCAGTGTTTGTACCACACGGGACTGTTTCGTTTGTTTAGTCTGTACCTGTTTGTGCGTTCTTCGTTATTTGTAAGTTCACATGTTCAGGTCTGTTGACGTCGTTTGTTATTTTGTAGTTGTTCAAGTGTGCTTCGTGTTCGTCTTTAAATAAATCATTATGGATTCAACCTACGCTGCAAATTGGTCCGATCCTTCTCGCCTCTCCTCGTCCGATGAGGAGGACGACATAGACAATCGTTACATCCGCTGCAGAGTTGGTTGTCCTTCTGGAAGGTGCTCCCATCTCCACAGAGTGAGATGGGAGAACGAGCTCTGTCAGAGTGACCATCGGGTTCTTGGTCACCTCCCTGACCAAGGCCCTTCTCCCCCGATTGCTCAGTTTAGCTCAGGCAGCCAGCTTTAGAAAGAAGAGTCTTGGTGGTTACAAACTTGTGTGTTCTTGGGGACGTTCCACTGTGTTCTTGGGGACGTTCAATGCGGCAGACATTTTTTGGTATCCTTCCCCAGATCTGTGCATCGACACAATCCTGTCTTGGCGCTCTACGGACAATCCCTTCAACCTCCTGTCTTGGTTTTTGCTCTGACATGAACTGTCAACTGTGGGACCTTATATAGACAGGTGTGTGCCTTTCCAAATCTCGCGCAATCAATTTAATTTACCACAGGTGGACTCCAATCAAGTTGTTGAAACATCTCAAGGATAATCAATGGAAACAGGATGCACCTGAGCTCAATTTCGAGTCTTAAAGCAAAGGGTCTGAATACTCATGTAAATACGTTTTTTTGTTGTAAATTAGCAAACATGTATTCCCTTTGTCATTATGGGGTATTGTGTGTAGATCGCTGAGGGAAATGTTTTATTTCATCCATTTTAATATAAGGCTGTAGCGTAACAAAATGTGGAGAAAGTCAAGGGGTCTGAATACTTTCCAAAGGCACAGTGGTTCTTCCTTTAAAAGTTGCTGCATGCTGGGTGCCGCAAAATCCTATGGCACGTTATTTAAGTGTCATTTTTGCCATTAATGGTAGTTAGTCATAGTTAGCCCTCCAGAGGGCATCTTTGAGAAGCTAAGTTATTAAATCGCTCATTAATTAGTGCATGTCATGTCAATTTGTGCACGTTAATTTGTGCATACAAGTCATCCATGTCTTTAAATACAGTCAAGCATTTTAGTTATAAAACAAAATAACAAAGGGAGCCTTGATTAATTGTACAATCACGGCTAAAGCGATGTAATTCATGAATGCATCTGAAAGTTTTTAATATTGGCTTTGCTAGAGACTTTAAAACCTCTTTTAGGTAGAACAGACTGTATGTGAAAGATTTGTTAGAAATGTAGCTTCATTCATTCGATTAATATTATGGTGTTTCTATTCCAAGAAAAAAACGAAAATGCATTTCTTACTGTAGCCAATGTAGGCCTCAGGGTTTCAGTTAGGATAATATGGCGCTGTACAACGTGACCGGTCGGGAGTAGACCTCAGGGTTTCCGTTAGGATAATATGGAGCTGTACAACGTGACCGGTCGGGAGTAGACCTCAGGGTTTCCGTTAGGATAATATGGAGCTGTACAACGTGACCGGTCAGGAGTAGACCTAAGCGACTGCGAGTGAAGAGCAAAATAATCCTTACATTTCCACATACAAATCTGATTGATTTATAAAGACCAGTCCCGCTGCTCTGTCATTCAGTGATATATATTCCCATAGTAATTCGTTATGGATCCATACAGATGTAGTTAGAAACCAGTGTATTTGGTGGGCTATGCAAGATTTGTGTCACGTTCCTGACCTATATATGTAAGTTTGTTATGTGTGTTAGTTGGTCAGGACGTGAGGTTGGGTGGGCATTCTATGTTTTCTGTTTCTGTGTTGGTTTTGGGTTGCCTGGTATGGCTCTTAATTAGAGGCAGGTGTTTGGCGTTCCTCTAATTAAGAGTCATATTTAGGTAGGCGTTGTCACAGTGTTCGTTGTGGGTGATTGTCTTCCGTGTCTGTGTAATTGTTTGCACCATACGGGACTGTTACGGTTTGTTCGGTTTGTGTAGTCTAATTGTCCTATTCGTGCGTTCTTCTTGTTTTATGTAAGTTCGTCGTATAGGTCTGTCTACATCGTTTGTTGTTTTTTGTTAGTTTAGTCAAGTTCGTGTTTTCTTTATTAAATTATGTGTTCAAACTTCGCTGCGCCTTGGTTCCCTCAATACTCCTCCTTTTCGGTTGAAGAGGAGGAGGACCGCCGTTACAATTTGTTTTCAAAATGCCTCCAGCTGTACATCAACAGAACATGAACCATGTGTGTTCTCTTTAAAAAATATATATATATTTATTTATTTATTTATTTATTTATTTAATATTTTTTTAGGGGGTGGAGCATTAATATTGCTGATAGATTGTTGCTTCCATCAATGTAATTGTCTGCATCATTTCCAATCCCCCATATATTTTGGGGGGTAAATATATAAACTCAGCAAAAAAAGAAACGTCCCTTTTTTGGGACCCTGTCTTTCAAAGATAATTCGTAAAAATCCAAATAACTTCACAGATCTTCATTGTAAAGGGTTTAAACACTGTTTCCCATGCTTGTTCAATGAACCATAAACAATTAATGAACATGCGCCTGTGGAACGGTCGTTAAGACACTAACAGCTTACAGACGGTAGGCAATTAAGGTCACAGTTATGAAAGCTTAGGACACTAAAGAGGCCTTTCTACTGACTCTGAAAAACACCAAAAGAAGGATGCCCAGGGTCCCTGCACATCTGCGTGAACGTGCCTTAGGCAGCTGCAAGGAGGCATGAGGACTGCAGATGTGGCCAGGGCAATAAATTGCAATGTCTGTGCCTAAGACAGCGCTACAGGGAGACAGGACGGACAGCTGATTGTCCTCGCAGTGGCAGACCACGTGTAACAACACCTGCACAGGATCGGTACATCCGAATCACACCTGCGGGACAGGTACAGGATGGCAACAACACCTGCCCGAGTTACACCAGGAACGCACAATCCCTCCATCAGTGCTCAGACTGTCCGCAATAGGCTGAGAGAGGCTGGACTGAGGGCTTGTAGGCCTGTTGTAAGGCAGGTCCTCACCAGACATCACCGGCAACAACGTCGCCAATGGGCACAAACCCACCGTCGCTGGCAAAAAGTGCTCTTCACTGACGAGTTGCGGTTTTGCCTCACCAGGGGTGATGGTCGGATTCGTGTTTATCGTCGAATCAATGAGCGTTACACCGAGGCCTGTACTCTGGAGCGGGATCGATTAGGGGGTGGAGGGTCCGTCATGGTCTGGGGCGGTGTGTCACAGCATCATCGGACTGAGCTTGTTGTCATTACAGGCAATCTCAACGCTGTGCGTTACAGGGAAGACATCCTCCTCCTTCATGTGGTACCCTTCCTGCAGGCACATCCTGACATGACCCTCCAGCAAAACAATGCCACCAGCCATACTGCTCATTCTGTGTGTGATTTCCTGCAAGACAGGAATGGCAGTGTTCGTTTCTTTTTTTGCTGAGTTTATATCTATATACACTACCGTTCAAAAGTTTGGGGTTCTTTTTTTGAAAGAAAAGCACTTTTTTTGTCCATTAAAATAACATCAAATTGATCAAAAATACAGTGTAGACATTGTCAATGTTGTAAATCACTACTGTAGCTGGAAACGGCAGGTTTTTTATGGAATATCTACATAGGCGTAGAGGCCCATTATAAGCAACCATCACTCCTGTGTTCCAATGGCACGTTGTGTTAGCTAATCCAAGTTTATTATTTATAAGGCTAATTGATTATTAGAAAACCCCTTTTGCAATCATGTTAGCACAGCTGAAAACTGTTGTACTGGTTAAAGAAGCAATGAAACGGGCCTTCTTTAGACTAGTTGAGTATCTGGAGCATCAGCATTTGTGGGTTCGATTACAGGCTCAAAATGGCCAGAAACAAAGAACTTTCTTCTGAAACTCGTCAGTCTATTCTTGTTCTGAGAAATGAAGGCTATTCCATGCGAGAAATTGCAAAGGTACTGAAGATCTCATACAACGCTGTGGACAACTCCCTTCACAGAACAGCACAAACTGACTCTAACCAGAATAGAAAGAGGAGTGGGAGGCCCCGGTGCACAACTGAGCAAGATGACAAGTACATTAGAGTGTCTAGTTTGAGAAACAGACGCCTCACAAGTCCTCAACTGGCAGCTTCATTAAATAGTACCCTTCAAAACACGAGTCTCAACGTCAACAGTGAAGAGGCGACTGCAGGATGCTGGCCTTGTTATGTTACTGTTCTGAGTTAGATTCTCCATAGGGCCCACTCACACATTCCAATCCTTCACACTGAGAGGACAAAATATTTTTTTTCTGCTGCCTTAAGATTTACAATGGGCGTGAGGTGTCATAAAAAAACACCGCCCTACCTCTCTACCCCCCGCCCCACCCCCTTCCTGGCTTTCCTCTATTTCTGATGTCCATCCAGTTTTATATTTGTAACTATTTCACAAAAGTTCTGAACCTATATACATTTTACAGATCCCGTATGTTTTACATTTGTTTATCTTATTGTTATTAAGTCCCACCCTTCAGCTCCACTCAACCCCTCCCATCTATCTCTCAACATCATCCATTTTGGATTTCTATTTGCCATATATGTTTCAACTGTGCTGTGATGCTTCACAAAAGTACTGAACCTTTCTATTCTCAGTTTCTACAGATTGTAAATTAAAGATACACATTTTTGCTAAAATAATGATATTATTGATCGATTGATTATGACTTTTCAAATCACCCATTATTGCTGTCTGCAGCGTTAGTTCTAGGTAAAGGATGCAAATCTTCAGCCATTCCTGGACCATAAACGCGCTACATATGGATAGTACCAAAATAAATGATCTAATGACTCTGTCTCCTCGCAGCAAAATCTGCAGAGCTGGGAAGATTGTATCCATATACATATATATATATATATATATATATATATATATATATATATATATATATATATATATATATGATATAGAATGTTATATAGAATGTTATAATAGAATGTTATATGTATATAACATTCTATTGGTTGCAAGAATTTTGTATAATCATTTATACAAAACGAAGTAAGAAGTTTTGAATTCGGTGTCGTTTTGCATGTCAATTCATAAACCATGTGCCATGGAATCGGTACATCAAAAATCTCTTCCCAACAATTTCTTTGACACAACTGTAATTTTTTTGGTCCTTAAATTAAACTGGTATATATTTTTATTCATCACAATTGTCTTCAACCAATTTTGGTCTTTAATGCAGGGCTGACAGACAAGTTCCTTACTTTTCCCCATTCCACTTGCCTCATCCATTTTCTGTTCCTGCAATTAGTTGATTATCATTTTGGGTAGAGCAGACATTTCCATATGTCTGTGTTAGCTGCATGTGTGACATAACTCCACCAGTCCTATTTATGTTATCATTGACACACAGCCAGAGCAACTAAGGAGTGGCCCCGTAAGAAGCATCTCAAGGTCCTGGAGTGGCCTAGCCAGTCTCCATACCTGAACCCAATAGAAAATCTTTGGAGGGAGCTGAAAGTCCGTATTGCCCAGCGACAGCCCCAAAACCTGAAGGATCTGGAGAAGGTCTGTATGGAGGAGTGGGCCAAAATCCCTGGTGCAGTGTGTGCAAACCTGGTCAAGAACTACAGGAAACGTATGATCTCTGTAATTGCAAACAAAGGTTTCTGTACCAAATATTAAGTTCTGCTTTTCTGATGTATCAAATACTTATGTCATGCAATAAAATGCAAATTAATTACTTAAAAATCATACAATGTGATTTTCTGTATTTTTGTTTTAGATTCCGTCTCTCACAGTTGAAATGTACCTATGATAAAAATTACAGACCTCTACATGCTTTGTAAGTAGGAAAACCTGCAAAATCGGCAGTGTATCAAATACTTGTTCTCCCCACTGTACACCACTTGGATCCTGTTTCAGTAATAATGAAATCAGACCTTGTTGTTGCTTGTCTGATAATCTACCGTTTATATATGAGTGGTTAAAACATGCTAATAATGGTCCTCTGGTTATATCAAAAAAAGTTTGATATACCTCAACTGGTATGCCATCCAGTCCTGGAGTTTTCCCAGCCTTAAATGCTTTAAGTGCATCAAGCAGTTCCTCCTCTGTAATTTGGCCATCACCTGAGTGCAACTAAAATGTAGCTGAGATTTTGACCGTAATTGAAATAAGCATCTCCATTTTGAAAGTATTTTTTATCGTTATTTTATTAACGAAAGATGTGGATGAACAAATACTTTACAGTATATGCTTTATCCGACATTTTGCGGTTGCATGAGGTTTTGAGGTAGAAATGTAAAAACTTTAGAGTACTTTAGAGCATCGAATACATTGCAAGTTGGGGGGATTTTCCCACCTACAGTAGCCGGGCTATTAAACAACCATTTTGTAAATAAATTGAAGTACGAAGAATTCACAACCTGTTACACTTGTGAAAAACAAGTGTTTTAAAACATGTTTTTGAAATTCCTCCAGCTGTCCATCATCATCATTATTACATCATCGTCATCATGTAAATAAAACACAACAGAGGTACAAATATATGATTGAATTTTATTTGTTTTATTTTTATGCACAATCTTTTCATGCATTTTTTTGTGAGGGAAAATCTGGTCTGTGATATTGAGTTAGAAATGGTGTTCATTGTAACCACAATGTCACAAATAACCGAACACACACAACATGAGCAGATTAACTTGGTCAAAACATTTATTTATCGATCAGAAAGAATGTTGGTATTTATTTATTTAGATCCAAAGCCATTAACGAATCACTCAGCTTTATGCTGACAAATTCTCACTGGACTCTCTTCATTCAGTGTCTTCTTTCCATCAACAAAGAAGGACTCCGTGTTTCAGAAACTCACTTTATTTGTCATTAGGTTATCATAATCCATGCTATGGGTGGAGTTTGATGTATTAAAATCAACAAAATGTCAGCCTTTATATTATCCAAATGTATCTTAATAGCTTAATTATCCAAATGTTGAAAGTGTTTGTGGGCGACGGAGAGAAAGAAAATGGTGCAGTTTGAGGCCGTGTGGAGGAGTGTGATGTAGTTGGTCTGGAGATGGAGGTGGGATGTAGTTGGTCTGGAGATGGAGGTGTGATGTAGTTGGTCTGGAGATGAAGGTGTGATGTAGTTGGTCTGGAGATGGAGGTGTGATGTAGTTGGTCTGGAGATGGAGGTGTGATGTAGTTGGTCTGGAGATGGAGGTGTGATGTAGTTGGTCTGGAGATGAAGGTGTGATGTAGTTGGTCTGGAGATGAAGGTGTGATGTAGTTGGTCTGGAGATGGAGGTGTGATGTAGTTGGTCTGGAGATGGAGGTGTGATGTAGTTGGTCTGGAGATGGAGGTGTGATGTAGTGGGTCTGGAGATGGAGGTGTGATGTAGTTGGTCTGGAGATGGAGGTGTGATGTAGTTGGTCTGGAGATGGAGGTGTGATGTAGTTGGTCTGGAGATGGAGGTGTGATGTAGTTGGTCTGGAGATGGAGGTGTGATGTAGTTGGTCTGGAGATGAAGGTGTGATGTAGTTGGTCTGGAGATGGAGGTGTGATGTAGTTGGTCTGGAGATGGAGGTGTGATGTAGTTGGTCTGGAGATGGAGGTGTGATGTAGTTGGTCTGGAGATGGAGGTGTGATGTAGTTGGTCTGGAGATGGAGGTGTGATGTAGTTGGTCTGGAGATGGAGGTGTGATGTAGTTGGTCTGGAGATGGAGGTGTGATGTAGTGGGTCTGGAGATGGTGGTGTGATGTAGTGGGTCTGGAGATGCAGGTGTGAGCAGGTGGGTCTGGAGATGGAGGTGTGAGCAGGTGGGTCTGGAGATGGAGGTGTGAGCAGGTGGGTCTGGAGATGGGGGTGGGATGTAGTGGGTCTGGAGATGGAGGTGTGAGCAGGTGGGTCTGGAGATGGAGGTGTGAGCAGGTGGGTCTGGAGATGGGGGTGGGATGTAGTTGGTCTGGAGATGGAGGTGTGATGTAGTGGGTCTGGAGATGGAGGTGGGATGTAGTTGGTCTGGAGATGGAGGTGGGATGTAGTGGGTCTGGAGATGGAGGTGTGAGCAGGTGGGTCTGGAGATGGAGGTGTGAGCAGGTGGGTCTGGAGATGGAGGTGTGAGCAGGTGGGTCTGGAGATGGAGGTGTGAGCAGGTGGGTCTGGAGATGGAGGTGTGAGCAGGTGGGTCTGGAGATGGAGGTGTGAGCAGGTGGGTCTGGAGATGGAGGTGTGAGCAGGTAGGTCTGGAGATGGAGGTGTGAGCAGGTGGGTCTGGAGATGGGGGTGTGATGTAGTTGTTGTTTGTATGTGTATGTTTTGAATTGTCTCAAAATATAAAATAGAGAAACTGAAAGCCCACCTTGCCTATTTTTCGAAAATCGTCGGTCCACATGTCAAGTGTGTTTGGGCCTTTGTATTTATCTAAGTTCTCTCTCAACTCCAGGACCACCGCCAGATTTTGTGTTTTGTTGTGGCCTGATGCAGGACTAGTGCCAGAGAAGAGAGACTCTCAGACTGAAAACACATCCATTAATTCAGGAAAATATAATACATTTCTGTCACAGTTTAGACTACGGATAAATCAGCGTTCTAACTCCCCCTTGTGATAGTGTTGTGCAATGACAGAATGCCACCATCTACTACAAACGGTCGCGGCATAAACTCAAAACGTTTAATTGAGGAACCACTGCATGTGTGAGTGGGACCAGTGGACTCAATAGGCTGAGTGAATGATGAGAGGATGTCGTCAACCTTCTTGATAAACTGGTCCACAGGAGGAGGGAGGTGTAGCGGATTAAGGAGGGAAAATAGTTTCTGGGGTTAGAGGCAGAAGCTTGACATTTAGAGAGAAAGTGGCTTTAGCAGTGAATACAAAGGAAGACAAGGTAGAGGGGAGGGAGTGAAGGTCCTCCGGAAGTATTCCACATTTTCGCTCAGCTGCCCGTAGCTCTGTTCTGTAAGTTCGCAATGAGTCACTCAGCCACGGAGCAGGAGGGGAGTACCGAGCCAGACGGGAGGAAATATGGGACAGAATAAGGAGATGGACAGGTGAGTGAGGGATAAAATAGAACATCTCCATTTAAGAGAAATAAGTAGCCCCGTGCCACCACCGTGACGACCAGACGCTCTCAGACAATGAAAGAACACACAGTCAGATGCAGAGAGCAGCTGGCGTAGTATCTGGGATAATATATGTTTCCATAAGCGCAAAAGGTTTAGTGACTGAAGGGCAGCATAGGCTTAGAAGGGTTGCAGCCAAGCTTCAGGGATCCATCCGATACCACATCAGTCACCGGCTTCATTAATAAGTGCATCGACAACATCGTCCACACAAACCGTAGGTACATACGCCAACCAGAAGCCATGCATTACAGGCAACATCCGCACTGAACTAAAGACTAGAGCTGACGCTTTTCAAGGAGCGGGACGCTTATAAGGAATCCTACACCCTCTGACGAACCATCAAACAGGCAAAGCGTCAATACAGGACTAAGATAGAATCCTACTACACTGGCTCTGACGCTTGTCTGCACTGATATGGTAAATTGTGCAATATTTAATGTAATACATAAGATTAACTATCATAAATCTGTCTGAATTTGAGTGTTTACATTTCTCCAACCCCTTTCCCTCAGCTGTTTAGCAAAACATTGGCGGGTGCCCACTTTGTTGTTGTTTTAACTGCAGAGGGGTACACTACAAAGCAGGGTCAATGAGTTAGCCAGCTAACTTTGATAAGCAGCCAGAGGGGTACACTACAAAGCAGGATCAATGAGTTAGCCAGCTAACTTTGATAAGCAGCCAGAGGGGTACACTACAAAGCAGGGTCAATGAGTTAGCCAGCTAACTTTGATAAGCAGCCAGAGGGGTACACTACAAAGCAGGATCAATGAGTTAGCCAGCTAACTTTGATAAGCAGCCAGAGGGGTACACTACAAAGCAGGATCAATTCAATGAGTTAGCCAGCTAACTTTGATAAGCAACCAGAAGGGTACACTACAAAGCAGGATCAATGAGTTAGCCAGCTAACTTTGATAAGCAACCAGAGGGGTATACTACGTAGCTGGTTTGAGGAGTTAGCCAGCTAACTTTGATAAACAACCAGAGGGGTATACTACGTAGCTGGTTTGAGGAGTTAGCCAGCTAACTTTGATAAGCAACCAGAGGGGTATACTACGTAGCTGGTTTGAGGAGTTAGCCAGCTAACTTTGATAAGCAACTAGAGGGGTATACTACGTAGCTGGTTTGAGGAGTTAGCCAGCTAACTTTGATAAACAACCAGAGGGGTATACTACGTAGCTGGTTTGAGGAGTTAGCCAGCTAACTTTGCTAAGCAACCAGAGGGGTATACTACGTAGCTGGTTTGAGGAGTTAGCCAGCTAACTTTGATAAGCAACCAGAAATAACAATTGATTTTCTAATTCACTTAGTACCCTACACTTAGATATATGTTTTTTGGGTTGTTGAGACAATCAGACCATAACCCTTTCATGCTTATCTTTCTAACACGTTATTTCAGAATATTTTGGCTAGCTAAATGACTAACTTGCCAAATCATACATTGTAGTATACACTTCTGTTTCCCCCTTTCAAAATGAACAAGTAGCTACAGGCAAATTAGATACATTAGCTCAATAGTTTGACATCTTGCATCCATTTATCAAATCTATGCATTTTAGTGTTTTACAACTCTCCAACACCATCCCTCAGTTGTTTACCTAAAAAATGGTGGTTGTCTGAACTGCAGATTGTCCATTTCATACACAAAGAGTAGCAACATTACCTGTTAGGTTCAGACAACAGCCCCATTATATCATTACTGTGACATTGGACTGAGCAGGATCAGGAGGACCAGCTAGAGTTGGTCCACAGGTGTATCTCAATACTCTCTTAGTCCCCTCTCTGTGTCCTCATTTACTTTCTTTGTGGTTGTTTTTGACATGCCTCAGCAGATTAGTCTTCTGAGTGAATATTTTATCACAGACTGAGCAGCCATGTTGTTTCTCTCCTGTGTGAGTCAGTTTGTGTTTGATTAGGTTCCTCTTGACACTGAATATTTTACCACAGTCGCCACAGCTAAATTGTTTCTCTCCTGTGTGAGTCCGTATGTGTCTCCCTAGAACCACCTTCTGACTGAAGCTTTTCCCACAGTAACAACAGCTAAAAGGTTTCTCTCCTGTGTGAGTCCGTATGTGTCTAACTAGGACCCCCTTCTGACTAAAACTTTTCCCGCAGTAACAACAGCTAAATGGTTTCTCTCCTGTGTGAGTCAGTATATGCTTATTTAGGTGGTCCTTCAGACTGAAGCTTTTCCCACAGTCACTACAGCTAAATGATTTCTCTCCTGTGTGAGTCAGTATGTGTCTCCCTAGGACACCCTTTTGACTAAAGCTTTTCCCGCAGTCAAAGCAGCTAAATGGTTTCTCTCCTGTGTGAGTACGTATATGATTATTTAGGTGGGCCTTCTGAGCGAAGCTTTTCCCACAGTCATCACAGCTAAATGATTTCTCTCCTGTATGAGTCAGTATGTGCACAGTTAAGTGCTTCTTCAGACTGAAGCTTTTCCCACAGTCACCACAGATAAATAGTTTCTCTCCTGTGTGAATCAGTATATGTGCCTTAAGGGACCCCTTCTGATTGAAGCTCTTCCCACAGTAACCACAAATAAATGGTTTCTCACCTGTGTGAGTCAGCAGATGCACGGTTAAGTGTTCCTTACGATAAAAGTTTTTCCCACAGTCACCACAGCTAAATGGTTTCTCTCCTGTGTGAGTCCATATATGTTTGGTTAGGGACCCCTTGTGTCTGAAACTTTTATCACAGTCTTCACAGCTAAACGGTTTCTCTCCTGTGTGAATCAATATATGCCTCCCTAGGTCCCCCTTCTGACTGAAGCACTTCCCACAGTAACCACAACTAAATGGTTTCTCTCCTGTGTGAATCAGTTTATGCATGTTTAGGTTATTCTTGATACTGAAGCTCTTCCCGCAGTCACCACAGATGAAGAGTTTCTCCCCTGTGTGAATCCGTAAATGCATAGTTAGGTTCTCCTTGCGGTAGAAGCTCTTCCCACAGTCACCGCAGATAAATGATTTCTCTCCTGTGTGCATCCTGATGTGTCTGGACAGATATTTCTTTAGTTTGAAGGTCTTGCCACAAACAGGGCAGGTGAAAGGTTTCACACCGTGACAGAGTCGGACATGGGCCTTTAGTTTACAGGTGGAGTTGTAGCGTTTTTTGCAGAAGACACATTCACTGGGTCTCTTCTTGGTGAGAGTCACATGCTTCTGCAGATCAGCTTTCAGAGCAAAAGTTTCACCACAGTCATGGCAACACTGTTTCCCCATTGACGTGTTCGGATCCAATGGTGGGATTGAACTTTTCACACAGGAAGGAGTGAATATGGAGTCTTTGGTATCAAAGCGCCCTTGAAGCTGCTCTTCCTCCTGACTGGTCCTGACTTCCTCCTGTTCCTCTTTAATCTGTATGGTCTCTGGGTCCTCCTGTCCCAGACTGGGGCTCCACTCCTGCTCACAGTGCTGCTGCTCAGGGGGAACCTCCTCTTCAGAGACAGAGAGCTGCAGGGAATCTGGAAGGAAGGAGAGAGGAGGGGAGGTTATTTATATACTACAGAATTAAATAGAACACTTGAAATCACAAATGTGAATTATAGATCTCAATGAATATCATCATAACACCACATAATTAAATAAAACACCGTTTTTAAAACACAGCCTTTAAAACACAGCCTTTAAAACACAGCCTTTACAACACAGCCTTTAAAACACAGGCTTTAAAACATGTCTGAGTGAAGTTAGCTAAGTATTTACTCTCATTCACTCGGGTTCCTACTATGGAACACACCGCTGCCAACGTGTACAAAAGTCACGCAGACTTTTTAGTATAACTGCAAAACAAAATATTGGTTTGTGTTAAAAAAAAACAAAAAAAGTGTATCTTCTTATATTTGTAAAGATATTTAGGAAAATTCTGAATGTGTGTTCGAGGTTTCCAATAACCTTATCGCAATCAAGGATCAATTGTTTCTAGATAAAACGTTTCACACTTGACCAAATCATCGTCCTCAGCTAAAACAAAATAGACGTTGAATTACTTCAATGTAGCACTGGAGTCAGAAGGGCAACATAAGGAAGAACTTTCTAGAAATAGAGTACATTAAAATACAATTTTATTCAACATTCGTCAATGGAACAATGTGTGACGATGCTGTCCAAGCATTGGTACGTCAGTGCTACTTTTATCCCATCACAGTACAATTATTTATAAAAAAGCTACTAGTTAAAATTGTCTGAAAGCCTAAACAGTTTATTAATTTACTAGAACTATTGCAAACTATCAGTAGATCTACATACGAACCTATTCTACATAGTTGTATCTCCGGTGTGATCCGCAGCAGTCTCCGTAGCAGATCATTCTCCTCCTGGTACTCTGCTACAGTTTCCTCAACCGCACCAAAAATCTCCACAGCAGCAGATGCCGTTAAACATTCATTTAAAAACACACGAAACAACTGTAGTTTAGATGTTTTCAGTGGACTGAGAGTTGGGTATTCAGCTAGTATGGCTTCTTGATCTGGGTCCTCCTGATCACATTCACTTTTCACACAGGAAGTAGTGGATATGGAGTCTTTGGTATCAAAGCGCCCTTGAAGCTGCTCTTCCTCCTGACTGGTCCTGACTTCCTCCTGTTCCTCTTTAATCTGTATGGTCTCTGGGTCCTTCTGTCCCAGACTGGGGCTCCACTCCTGCTCACAGTGCTGCTGCTCAGGGGGAACTTCCTCTTCAGAGACAGAAAGAGAGAACTGCAGGGAGTCTGGAGGGAAGGAGGAGGAGGAGCAGAGGTTATTTATATACTACAGAATTAAATAGAACACTTACATTTTAGATCTCTGATCTACAGTGCTTTCAGGAAGTAAACGTTACAGCCTTATTCTACAATATATACAATTTTAAAAAGTAAATCCTCAGCAATCTACACATAATAACTCATAATGACAAAGCGAAAAATTGTCTTTTTAAATTTGTGCAAATGTATTAAAACAAAAAAAAACAGGTACCTTATTTACATACAGTATCAGTCAAAAGTAATTTGGACGCCATTCAAGGGTTTTTCTTCATTTTTTACTATTTTCTACATTGTAGAATAATCGTAAAGACATCAAAACTATGAAATAACACACATGGAATCATGTAGTAACCAGAAACAAGTGTTAAAATAAATCCAAATATATTTGAGATTCTTCAAATTAGCCACCCTTTGCCTTGATGACAGCTTTGCACACTCTTGGCATTCTCTCCCCAGTCTGAGGTCCTGTTTTTGCTTTGTCATTATGGTGTATTGTGATGTCATTATGGGGTATTGTGATGCCATTATGGGGTATTGTGATGTTATTATGGGGTATTGTGATGTAATTATGGGGTATTGTGTGTAGATTGATGACGGGGGAAAAAAACAATTTAAACAGTTTTAGAACTGTTTAACGTAACAAAATTATGAGAAAAAAAAATCAAGGGGTCTGAATACTTTCTGAATGCACTGTAGATGCCTTTCTAATTGTTTTAGAATGCAAAGATAAATAAATTGGTTTTAGCTGTTCTCACTAACAGCACATTATTCCATCTTGTTATTATATTTAGCTAACAGTTAAAAAAAAAATGTATGAATAAGAGTCACAAGGCTTTTGCTTTCTTGTATTCCAAATACAGACACCACTAGAAAACAGTGTCTATTCATGGTGGAAGGTCTGCGAGGATAAGCACATTCTCAAGTCAAGGTAATGTTTTTAAAAATGCTAAGTTATTTGTGAAAAATTGGCATAAGCATGTTATGGGGTTGATAAATGAGGCACCTAATGCTCTGTGGCTACGTCAGGAATTAGTTCCAGTTCTACGTAACCATATTACAGTGATTTATTTCAGCAGTATGTATGTAAAAACATCCCTGCTACCGCCACCAAATATCAAACTTAGTTTGAAGTGTTTTTGAGGAAGTTTCAACTTGCAATGCAGTATTTCCTGTAACGGTCCAACCGTTTCCATTCACAGATTTAGACACTGCTAGCTAATTATGCTAACTCAAGGCTGAAGTAAACAACGGTTCATTGTAGATTCTGACACCGTGAGCCTTCAGACACAAATCCACTGTAAGGGGCATTTCACCCCAAATATGATGTTCTCCCTTTGATAAATTATCCCTGAAGGGTTCTACTTTGTCCTCTCTGCCACAACATATGAATTCAGACACTAGTCTCATCACGGGGGGAAAAAATGTCATCGTTGATGTATTGAGTCACCATTTTATTCCAGCGGGCTGTCTCTCTCTTTCAAAGAACTTCTAAACCTATTCACAATGATATTGGGCTGGATGCTGACATGGGAAACCTGCTGAATGACCAGAGAAATGATAGCCTAAAAATAATTGCTTTGACTATTTACAGAAGAATAAGTCGTGGGATGCTTTGCTAGTAGACAAGAAATCCACAGCAGTCAAACAAACCGGGATCCAATTGGTCAAGTGTGCAGCGCCCATTATTGTTGGCTCAATAACCCACTCTTTTTTTGTATTTAACAATATCAGGAAATATTCCATAAGTATGGTAATCAGGTCTCCATAAGGACGGGATAGTAGAGATCTTAACCATTATCGCCCCATTTCAAGACTTCCTGGTCTAGATAAGATTCTAGAATCCTTGGTAAAAATGTACAACTTTGCTCTTTTTTTATCTGAGAAATGTATTTTGAGTGTAAATCAATCAGGGTTCGGTCCTGGGGCCTCCACTCAGGGTTTAGTCCTGGGGCCTCCACTCAGGGTTTAGTCCTGGGGCATCCAATCAGGGTTTAGTCCTGGGGCATCCACTCAGGGTTTAGTCCTGGGGCATCCAATCAGGGTTCGGCCCTGGGGCATCCAATCAGGGTTTAGTCCTGGGGCATCCACTCAGGGTTTGGTCCTGGGGCATCCACTCAGGGTTCGGTCCTGGGGCATCCACTCAGGGTTCGGTCCTGGGGCATCCACTCCGGGTTCGGTCCTGGGGCATCCAATCAGGGTTCGGCCCTGGGGCATCCAATCAGGGTTCGGCCCTGGGGCATCCACTCAGGGTTCGGCCCTGGGGCATCCACTCAGGGTTCAGTCCTGGGGCATCCACTCAGGGTTCGGTCCTGGGGCATCCACTCAGGGTTCGGTCCTGGGGCATCCACTCAGGGTTCGGTCCTGGGGCATCCAATCAGGGTTTGGTCCTGGGGCATCCACTCAGGGTTTGGTCCTGGGGCATCCACTCAGGGTTTGGTCCTGGGGCATCCACTCAGGGTTTGGTCCTGGGGCATCCACTCAGGGTTTGGTCCTGGGGCATCCACTCAGGGTTTGGTCCTGGGGCATCCACTCAGGGTTTGGTCCTGGGGCATCCACTCAGGGTTTGGTCCTGGGGCATCCACTCAGGGTTTGCTCCTGGGGCATCCAATCAGGGTTTAGTCCTGGGGCATCCAATCAGGGTTTGGTCCTGGGGCATCCAATCAGGGTTCAGTCCTAGGGCATCCAATCAGGGTTCAGTCCTGGGGCATCCAATCAGGGTTCAGTCCTGGGGCATCCAATCAGGGTTCAGTCCTGGACATCCAATCAGGGTTCAGTCCTGGACATCCAATCAGGGTTTAGTCATGGGGCATCCAATCAGGGATCAGTCCTGGACATAGCACTATTACAGCCACCACATTAGTTGTTAATGAGATTCTCAATACTTTAGACACTAAAATGACATGTGCTGCTTTGTTTGTGGACCTGTCTAAAGATGTTGATACTGTTTATCATGCTATTTAATTGAATAAAGTTGTCCTCGATAAGCCTGAGGTCTGACGCCTGTTCACGGTTTCATGATCATATCAGTGACAGAACTCAGGCCATCGTGATTGATGGGGTAAAGTCAGACTTTTCCTGAAGTACATCAAGGAGTTCTGAAGGACCTGTTCTTTTCACTATTTGTCAATCTGTTAAAAGTGGTACATTTAATCTCTATGCCTCATGATACTATTATGTTACGCAACTGCTGACCTAGCTGAGACAAGACTACGGTCTGACTACCCCCCCCCCTCCCCCCGCTAACTTGGCTGAGACAAGGCTACAGTCTGATTACCCCCCCCCCCCTTGCTGACCTGGCTGAGACAAGGCTACAGTCTGATAACCCCCCCCCCCTGCTGACCTAGCTGAGACAAGGCTACAGTCTGATTACCCCCCCTGCTGACCTGGCTGAGACAAGGCTACAGTCTGATTACCCCCCCCCGCTGACCTAGCTGAGACAAGGCTACAGTCTGATTACCCCCCCCCTGCTGACCTAGCTGAGACAAGGCTACAGTCTGATTACCCCCCCCCCCTGCTGACCTAGCTGAGACAAGGCTACAGTCTGATTACCCCCCCTGCTGACCTAGCTGAGACAAGGCTACAGTCTGATTACCCCCCCCCCCCCTGCTGACCTAGCTGAGACAAGACTACGGTCTGATTACCCCCCCTGCTGACCTAGCTGAGACAAGGCTACAGTCTGATTACCCCCCCCCGCTGACCTAGCTGAGACAAGGCTACAGTCTGATTAACCCCCCCCCCCTGCTGACCTAGCTGAGACAAGGCTACAGTCTGATTACCCCCCCTGCTGACCTAGCTGAGACAAGGCTACAGTCTGATTACCCCCCCTGCTGACCTGGCTGAGACAAGGCTACAGTCTGATTACCCCCCCTGCTGACCTAGCTGAGACAAGGCTACAGTCTGATTACCCCCCCCCTGCTGACCTGGCTGAGACAAGGCTACAGTCTGATTACCCCCCCTGCTGACCTAGCTGAGACAAGGCTACAGTCTGATTAACCCCCCCCCCTCCCCCCCCTGCTGACCTAGCTGAGACAAGGCTACAGTCTGATTAACCCCCCCCCCCCCCCCCCTGCTGACCTAGCTGAGACAAGACTACGGTCTGATTACCCCCCCCTGCTGACCTAGCTGAGACAAGGCTACAGTCTGATTACCCCCCCCCCCCCCCCTTGCTGGCCTAGCTGAGACAAGGCTACAGTCTGATTACCCCCCCCCCCCCCCCCCCCCCTGCTGACCTAGCTGAGACAAGGCTACAGTCTGATTGCCCCCCCTGCTGACCTGGCTGAGACAAGGCTACAGTCTGATTACCCCCCCTGCTGACCTAGCTGAGACAAGGCTACAGTCTGATTACCCCCCCCCCCCTGCTGACCTAGCTGAGACAAGGCTACAGTCTGATTAACCCCCCCCCCCCCCCCCTGCTGACCTAGCTGAGACAAGGCTACAGTCTGATTACCCCCCCTGCTGACCTAGCTGAGACAAGGCTACAGTCTGATTACCCCCCCCCCCCCCCGCTGACCTAGCTGAGACAAGGCTACAGTCTGATTACCCCCCCCTGCTGACCTAGCTGAGACAAGGCTACAGTCTGATTACCCCCCCCCCCCCCCTGCTGACCTAGCTGAGACAAGGCTACAGTCTGATTACCCCCCCTGCTGACCTAGCTGAGACAAGGCTACAGTCTGATTACCCCCCCCCCCCCCCCCCCTGCTGACCTAGCTGAGACAAGACTACGGTCTGATTACCCCCCCTGCTGACCTAGCTGAGACAAGGCTACAGTCTGATTACCCCCCTCCCCCCCGCTGACCTAGCTGAGACAAGGCTACAGTCTGATTACCCCCCCTGCTGACCTAGCTGAGACAAGGCTACAGTCTGATTACCCCCCCCCCCTGCTGACCTAGCTGAGACAAGGCTACAGTCTGATTACTCCCCCCCCCTGCTGACCTAGCTGAGACAAGGCTACAGTCTGATTACCCCCCCTGCTGACCTAGCTGAGACAAGGCTACAGTCTGATTACCCCCCCCCCTGCTGACCTAGCTGAGACAAGGCTACAGTCTGATTACCCCCCCCCCCCCCCCCCCGCTGACCTAGCTGAGACAAGGCTACAGTCTGATTACCCCCCCTGTTGACCTAGCTGAGACAAGGCTACAGTCTGATTACCCCCCCTGCTGACCTAGCTGAGCCAAGGCTACAGTCTGATTATCCCCCCCCCCCCCTGCTGACCTAGCTGAGACAAGGCTACAGTCTGATTACCCCCCCTGCTGACCTAGCTGAGACAAGACTACGGTCTGATTACCCCCCCCTGCTGACCTAGCTGAGACAAGGCTACAGTCTGATTACCCCCCCCCCCCTGCTGACCTAGCTGAGACAAGGCTACAGTCTGATTACCCCCCCTGCTGACCTAGCCGAGACAAGGCTACAGTCTGATTACCCCCCCCCCCCCTGCTGACCTAGCTGAGACAAGACTACGGTCTGATTACCCCCCCCTGCTGACCTAGCTGAGACAAGGCTACTGTCTGATTACCCCCCCCCCCCCCCCTGCTGACCTAGCTGAGACAAGACTACGGTCTGATTACCCCCCCTGCTGACCTAGCTGAGACCAGGCTACAGTCTGATTACCCCCCCTGCTGACCTAGCTGAGACAAGGCTACAGTCTGATTACCCCCCTCCCCCCCGCTGACCTAGCTGAGACAAGGCTACAGTCTGATTACCCCCCCTGCTGACCTAGCTGAGACAAGGCTACAGTCTGATTACCCCCCCCCCCCCCCTGCTGACCTAGCTGAGACAAGGCTACAGTCTGATTACTCCCCCTGCTGACCTAGCTGAGACAAGGCTACAGTCTGATTACTCCCCCTGCTGACCTAGCTGAGACAAGGCTACAGTCTGATTACCCCCCCTGCTGACCTAGCTGAGACAAGGCTACAGTCTGATTACCCCCCCCCCCTGCTGACCTAGCTGAGACAAGGCTACAGTCTGATTACCCCCCCTGCTGACCTAGCTGAGACAAGGCTACAGTCTGATAACCCCCCCCCCCCTGCTGACCTAGCTGAGACAAGGCTACAGTCTGATTACTCCCCCCCCCCCCCTGCTGACCTAGCTGAGACAAGGCTACTGTCTGATTACCCCCCCTGCTGACCTAGCTGAGACAAGGCTACAGTCTGATTACCCCCCCCCTGCTGACCTAGCTGAGACAAGGCTACAGTCTGATTACCCCCCCCTCCCCCCGCTGACCTAGCTGAGACAAGGCTACAGTCTGATTACCCCCCCTGTTGACCTAGCTGAGACAAGGCTACAGTCTGATTACCCCCCCTGCTGACCTAGCTGAGACAAGGCTACAGTCTGATTACCCCCCCCTGCTGACCTAGCTGAGCCAAGGCTACAGTCTGATTATCCCCCCCCCCCCCCCCCCCGCTGACCTAGCTGAGACAAGGCTACAGTCTGATTACCCCCCCTGCTGACCTAGCTGAGACAAGACTACGGTCTGATTACCCCCCCTGCTGACCTAGCTGAGACAAGGCTAAAGTCTGATAACCCCCCCTGCTGACCTAGCTGAGACAAGGCTACAGTCTGATTACCCCCCCCTGCTGACCTGGCTGAGACAAGGCTACAGTCTGATTACCCCCCCTGCTGACCTGGCTGAGACAAGGCTACAGTCTGATTACCCCCCCTGCTGACCTGGCTGAGACAAGGCTACAGTCTGATTACCCCCCCCCTGCTGATCTAGCTGAGACAAGGCTACAGTCTGATTACCCCCCCCCCCCGCTGACCTAGCTGAGACAAGACTACGGTCTGATTACCCCGCCCCCCCCCCCCCCCCCTGCTGACCTAGCTGAGACAAGGCTACAGTCTGATTACCCCCCCCCTGCTGATCTAGCTGAGACAAGGCTACAGTCTGATTACCCCCCCCCCCCCCGCTGACCTAGCTGAGACAAGACTACGGTCTGATTACCCCGCCCCCCCCCCCCCCCCCCCCCTGCTGACCTAGCTGAGACAAGGCTACAGTCTGATTACCCCCCCTGCTGACCTGGCTGAGACAAGGCTACAGTCTGATTACCCCCCCTGCTGACCTGGCTGAGACAAGGCTACAGTCTGATTACCCCCCCTGCTGACCTAGCTGAGACAAGGCTACAGTCTGATTACCCCCCCTGCTGACCTAGCTGAGACAAGGCTACAGTCTGATTACCCCCCCTGCTGACCTGGCTGAGACAAGGCTACAGTCTGATTACCCCCCCTGCTGACCTGGCTGAGACAAGGCTACAGTCTGATTACCCCCCCTGCTGACCTGGCTGAGACAAGGCTACAGTCTGATTACCCCCCCTGCTGACCTAGCTGAGACAAGGCTACAGTCTGATTACCCCCCCTGCTGACCTGGCTGAGACAAGGCGACAGTCTGATTACCCCCCCTGCTGACCTGGCTGAGACAAGGCTACGGTCTGATTACCCCCCCTGCTGACCTAGCTGAGACAAGGCTACAGTCTGATTACCCCCCCTGCTGACCTAGCTGAGACAAGGCTACAGTCTGATTACCCCCCCTGCTGACCTGGCTGAGACAAGGCTACAGTCTGATTACCCCCCCTGCTGACCTGGCTGAGACAAGGCTACAGTCTGATTACCCCCCCCCTGCTGATCTAGCTGAGACAAGGCTACAGTCTGATTACCCCCCCCCCCCCCCCCGCTGACCTAGCTGAGACAAGACTACGGTCTGATTACCCCGCCCCCCCCCCCCCCCCCCCCCCCCCCCCCCGCTGACCTAGCTGAGACAAGGCTACAGTCTGATTACCCCCCCCCTGCTGACCTAGCTGAGACAAGGCTACAGTCTGATTACCCCCCCTGCTGACCTAGCTGAGACAAGGCTACAGTCTGATTACCCCCCCTGCTGACCTGGCTGAGACAAGGCTACAGTCTGATTACCCCCCCTGCTGACCTGGCTGAGACAAGGCTACAGTCTGATTACCCCCCCCCCTGCTGATCTAGCTGAGACAAGGCTACAGTCTGATTACCCCCCCCCCCCCCCCCCGCTGACCTAGCTGAGACAAGACTACGGTCTGATTACCCCGCCCCCCCCCCCCCCCCCCCCCCCCCCCGCTGACCTAGCTGAGACAAGGCTACAGTCTGATTACCCCCCCTGCTGACCTAGCTGAGACAAGGCTACAGTCTGATTACCCCCCCTGCTGACCTGGCTGAGACAAGGCGACAGTCTGATTACCCCCCCTGCTGACCTGGCTGAGACAAGGCTACAGTCTGATTACCCCCCCTGCTGACCTAGCTGAGACAAGGCTACAGTCTGATTACCCCCCCTGCTGACCTAGCTGAGACAAGGCTACAGTCTGATTACCCCCCCTGCTGACCTGGCTGAGACAAGGCTACAGTCTGATTACCCCCCCTGCTGACCTGGCTGAGACAAGGCTACAGTCTGATTACCCCCCCCCTGCTGATCTAGCTGAGACAAGGCTACAGTCTGATTACCCCCCCCCCCCCCCCCGCTGACCTAGCTGAGACAAGACTACGGTCTGATTACCCCGCCCCCCCCCCCCCCCCCCCCCGCTGACCTAGCTGAGACAAGGCTACAGTCTGATTACCCCCCCCCTGCTGATCTAGCTGAGACAAGGCTACAGTCTGATTACCCCCCCCCCCCCCCCGCTGACCTAGCTGAGACAAGACTACGGTCTGATTACCCCGCCCCCCCCCCCCCCCCCCCCCCTGCTGACCTAGCTGAGACAAGGCTACAGTCTGATTACCCCCCCTGCTGACCTAGCTGAGACAAGGCTACAGTCTGATTACCCCCCCTGCTGACCTAGCTGAGACAAGGCTACAGTCTGATTACTCCCCCTGCTGACCTAGCTGAGACAAGGCTACAGTCTGATTACTCCCCCTGCTGACCTAGCTGAGACAAGGCTACAGTCTGATTACCCCCCCTGCTGACCTAGCTGAGACAAGGCTACAGTCTGATTACCCCCCCCCCCCTGCTGACCTAGCTGAGACAAGGCTACAGTCTGATTACCCCCCCTGCTGACCTAGCTGAGACAAGGCTACAGTCTGATTACCCCCCCCCCCCCCCCCTGCTGACCTAGCTGAGACAAGGCTACAGTCTGATTACCCCCCCTGCTGACCTAGCTGAGACAAGGCTACAGTCTGATTACCCCCCCCCTGCTGACCTAGCTGAGACAAGGCTACAGTCTGATTACCCCCCCCTCCCCCCGCTGACCTAGCTGAGACAAGGCTACAGTCTGATTACCCCCCCTGTTGACCTAGCTGAGACAAGGCTACAGTCTGATTACCCCCCCTGCTGACCTAGCTGAGACAAGGCTACAGTCTGATTACCCCCCCCTGCTGACCTAGCTGAGCCAAGGCTACAGTCTGATTATCCCCCCCCCCCCCCCGCTGACCTAGCTGAGACAAGGCTACAGTCTGATTACCCCCCCTGCTGACCTAGCTGAGACAAGACTACGGTCTGATTACCCCCCCCCCCCCCCCCCCCGCTGACCTAGCTGAGACAAGGCTAAAGTCTGATTACCCCCCCTGCTGACCTAGCTGAGACAAGGCTACAGTCTGATTACCCCCCCTGTTGACCTAGCTGAGACAAGGCTACAGTCTGATTACCCCCCCTGCTGACCTAGCTGAGACAAGGCTACAGTCTGATTACCCCCCCCTGCTGACCTAGCTGAGCCAAGGCTACAGTCTGATTATCCCCCCCCCCCCCCCGCTGACCTAGCTGAGACAAGGCTACAGTCTGATTACCCCCCCTGCTGACCTAGCTGAGACAAGACTACGGTCTGATTACCCCCCCCCGCTGACCTAGCTGAGACAAGGCTAAAGTCTGATTACCCCCCCTGCTGACCTAGCTGAGACAAGGCTACAGTCTGATTACCCCCCCCTGCTGACCTAGCTGAGACAAGGCTACAGTCTGATTACCCCCCCTGCTGACCTGGCTGAGACAAGGCTACAGTCTGATTACCCCCCCTGCTGACCTGGCTGAGACAAGGCTACAGTCTGATTACCCCCCCCCCTGCTGATCTAGCTGAGACAAGGCTACAGTCTGATTACCCCCCCCCCCCCCCGCTGACCTAGCTGAGACAAGACTACGGTCTGATTACCCCGCCCCCCCCCCCCCCCCCCTGCTGACCTAGCTGAGACAAGGCTACAGTCTGATTACCCCCCCCCTGCTGATCTAGCTGAGACAAGGCTACAGTCTGATTACCCCCCCCCCCCCCCCGCTGACCTAGCTGAGACAAGGCTACAGTCTGATTACCCCCCCCTGCTGACCTGGCTGAGACAAGGCTACAGTCTGATTACCCCCCCTGCTGACCTAGCTGAGACAAGGCTACAGTCTGATTACCCCCCCTGCTGACCTAGCTGAGACAAGGCTACAGTCTGATTACCCCCCCTGCTGACCTGGCTGAGACAAGGCTACAGTCTGATTACCCCCCCTGCTGACCTGGCTGAGACAAGGCTACAGTCTGATTACCCCCCCCTGCTGACCTGGCTGAGACAAGGCTACAGTCTGATTACCCCCCCTGCTGACCTAGCTGAGACAAGGCTACAGTCTGATTACCCCCCCTGCTGACCTGGCTGAGACAAGGCTACAGTCTGATTACCCCCCCTGCTGACCTAGCTGAGACAAGGCTACAGTCTGATTACCCCCCCTGCTGACCTAGCTGAGACAAGGCTACAGTCTGATTACCCCCCCCTGCTGACCTGGCTGAGACAAGGCTACAGTCTGATTACCCCCCCTGCTGACCTGGCTGAGACAAGGCTACAGTCTGATTACCCCCCCTGCTGACCTGGCTGAGACAAGGCTACAGTCTGATTACCCCCCCCCCGCTGACCTAGCTGAGACAAGACTACGGTCTGATTACCCCGCCCCCCCCCCCCCCCCCCCGCTGACCTAGCTGAGACAAGGCTACAGTCTGATAACCCCCCCCCCTGCTGATCTAGCTGAGACAAGGCTACAGTCTGATTACCCCCCCCCCCCCCCGCTGACCTAGCTGAGACAAGACTACGGTCTGATTACCCCGCCCCCCCCCCCCCCCCGCCCTGCTGACCTAGCTGAGACAAGGCTACAGTCTGATTACCCCCCCTGCTGACCTGGCTGAGACAAGGCTACAGTCTGATTACCCCCCCTGCTGACCTGGCTGAGACAAGGCTACAGTCTGATTACCCCCCCCTGCTGATCTAGCTGAGACAAGGCTACAGTCTGATTACCCCCCCCCCCCCCCCGCTGACCTAGCTGAGACAAGACTACGGTCTGATTACCCCGCCCCCCCCCCCCCCCTGCTGACCTAGCTGAGACAAGGCTACAGTCTGATTACCCCCCCCCCCCTGCTGATCTAGCTGAGACAAGGCTACAGTCTGATTACCCCCCCCCCCCCCCCCCGCTGACCTAGCTGAGACAAGACTACGGTCTGATTACCCCGCCCCCCCCCCCCCCCCCCCGCTGACCTGGCTGAGACAAGGCTACAGTCTGATTACCCCCCCTGCTGACCTAGCTGAGACAAGGCTACAGTCTGATTACCCCCCCTGCTGACCTAGCTGAGACAAGGCTACAGTCTGATTACCCCCCCTGCTGACCTGGCTGAGACAAGGCTACAGTCTGATTACCCCCCCTGCTGACCTGGCTGAGACAAGGCTACAGTCTGATTACCCCCCCTGCTGACCTGGCTGAGACAAGGCTACAGTCTGATTACCCCCCCTGCTGACCTAGCTGAGACAAGGCTACAGTCTGATTACCCCCCCTGCTGACCTGGCTGAGACAAGGCGACCGTCTGATTTTGCAGCAGTGCAGGAAGCCCTCACTGATTTAAAACGGGTACTTATTACGTTCCAAACTAAATACTTGTTTTCAAGTTCTCCTAAGATTCTCAGACGGATTACATCTCTACTCATCGGCTGGTTCTATAATCGAACGAGTCCCTGTATACAAATACTTTGGTACTTGGATTGACAATGATTTATTGTTTAAAAAACATACGAATGAGCTCGTTAATGGTCTTTCTTGTTTTACAGAAACAGATCGTGTCTCTCTCTAGTCAGCAGGAAACAGATTGTCCAATCAACCTTTCTACCAGTTGTTGATTATGGTGATACTATTTATCAACGTGCAGCTGCCTCTACTCTTAAACCCCTGGATGCCGTTTGTCATAGCGCCCTTCGTTTTATCACAGGACACAGTTTTATTACTCATCACTGTATTCTTTACCAAAAGGTTGGCCGGACCTCTTTGAAGTCACGTAGATCACATCATTACTCTCATTTTGTTTGCAAAGCCCTGCTCCACAAACGTCCAACTTTACCTAACTTCACTGTTAAGATTTAAAATGACAAGTTATCAAACCCATTCACAGGGTCGGTTAACTCTGGAGACTCCTTTGATGTCTAGAGATTTAGGTAAATCCGCCTTTAACTTCCTTGCACCTTACGTGTGGAATGATCTGCAATACACTTTAACTTTGGAGGAAAGTGGTGACTCTAGGGAATTTCAGATGGTTGCTAGGAGACGTTTTTACTGAAGAATGACCGTTTTGTGTTTTGCTTTTCGTGTGTTGTGTATAACTACATATTTTGTGCATATTTTTTTTATTTTGTCTATATTTAACTAGGCAAGTCAATTAAGAATAAATGATTATATAGAATGATGGCCTAGGAACAATGCCTTGTTCAGGGGCCGAACGACATATTTTTTTATCTTGTCAGCTCGGGGATTCGCTCTAACAACCGAATCCCTAGCAGCCTTTCGGTTACAGGTCCAACGCTCTAACCACTAGGATACCTGCCGTATATGAATGTGTAGTTTAATATGCTTATTGTATGTGTATTGTATTCCTCAAAGAGTATCTTAAACACCCCCCCCCCCCCCCAACAAAAAAAACACAAATATATATATAAATACAAACTTTCCTCAAACAAACAGCACTTGAACTTGACCCCCCCCCCCCCCCCCCCCCCCCCAGCTCTGAATTTGCTCATAACTATTTTGAGGAAAAGTGTACTTACTATGCCTGTGAGATGTGGTTGTCCCACCGAGCTATCTGAAGATAAATGCACTAACTGTGAATCGCTCTGGATAAGAGAGTTTGCTAAATTCCTAATGAAAATGATGTATTGTGATGCTAGAGGGCTCATCTGGAAAAGAGACCGTGGTCTCAGCATTGACTCCCTGTCAAAATTAAAGGTTAAATAAATACAAATCTTTACCTTCCAGATGAGAATTAAGGAAGTATCGGCAAGTAAAGGTTGGTTGAAAATGTACCGCGCTTTGAATGGACCCAAACTACGTCGTATGCAAGTACAGATTAAAATTATTGCATATCGACCGTTGCACAGCTAAAGTAATGATCTAGGCTGACAGGCGCCGCATTAGTCAATCCGACATCTGCATTGGTCGAGCAGCATTTACTGTGATACGGCCTCAGCAGATGTCCGGGCATTTATACTTCTTGCGCTTCCCGGAACAACGCAGAGCTGTTGTGAAGGAAGTTGTCAAGGAAGTGAGTTTGTGTTTATTACAAGATCTCCCGCCCTCACCTACCGTCAACCAATCATGTCAATGCGGAGCTATATGGCGCCATCCACATTGTCACAACATTTGAGAGGTGCGATGGTGTACAGAGCTCAATTTAGCCTTTTATATTATTTTATTTTTTATTCATTATACAAAATGATCAACAACTTACATCCCTACATCAAACATGTCAAATAATAATAATAATACAGGTATAAACAAAAAAATACTAAATAATACAAAAATATATAACATATATAAATAACATAAAAAATATTATATTTTCTTTTTTTTTAAATATGACAATTCTAATCCAATTGTATTCACTCTGAAAAAAATCTACACGATCCAGGAATATGTTATTCTTGTTGTTATTTATTAAGGATAATGTCTTTACAAGATAATTAAATTCAAATACAAAATATTTGTTATTATAGTGTTCAAAAAGGTAAATAAGTATTTTTTTTATTTTTATTTAAAATCTATCACAGATTTTCACCTCCACAGATATTATCAATATCAGCAAATTTGGACAACATAGAATTACATGGATATATCTTATGTAGAATCTTAAAGTGCACTTCCTTAAATTTGTTTGGTATACAATATTTGTAAGGCATCAACCAAGCTTTTTTTCCCCAGACTATGTCAGGAATAAGCATGTTCCAAAAAACAAGTTCCCTCCTCCAGGCATAAGTTGGTTCCTTGAATGGAAAAAATGTGTTTTATGTATTTGTTACAACAAGATTTCTTAAGTAAGCCCACGCCTTCCAAACTGAGTTCTGGGTAAGATTTGTCATCATCACCAAAGCTAAGATGAGTTTTCATTAGTGTAGTTAGACCACTGGGAACGGCTTTGATCACAGAAATAAACTCTCTGAAAGGTATTGGAAACTCTGTCAATGTTATAAATTGTTCATATGTGAGAATATTACCCTTGTTGTCAAAAACATCAAGAACAAAGTCAATATTCCTCTCATGCCAGCTGGGGTAGAACAATGACTTATTCCTTACAGTTTTCCCCATGTTATGTGGGGAAAAATTGTGCAGGATACATATTTTCCAGGACATTAAAGCTTGTTGGTGAAACCTAGCTAATTTAGCAGGTAATCTTTCAGGAATATAATTACATTTCAGTAAAAATTGACCTCCCAAACTCCCATCTTATTAAAACACATTGTTTGGCATTAAATACCAAATTGATTCTGTATTGACCAAACATTTTTTCAACCAGTTGATCTGGAAAGTGATATTTATGTCAACAACCTCCAACACTTCCAGACCTCCTTCAGGTCTTTAATTCGAGAGGACTGACTTCTTCACTTCCAGACCTCCTTCGGGTCTTTAATTTGAGAGGACTGACTTCTTTAAGTTTGTTTGACCTATTTTTTTTACAAGTCAAGAAACGTCTTGTTGATCTCTTTACAGGTAGAGGCATTTACACATAAAGATAATGAAGGGGTACACAAAGCGAAACAGCCCCTCTGCCTTGGACAGAAGTACTCTCCAAAGTATAGAAAGATACCTTTGTAGACAATTATTAAATATATTCTCGGTTTTATACATTTTAGGAGAGAAATTCATATGTTGTCTGTTTTCCTAAATATTTAACACCGTACTTTAGAGGAATGTTTTTAATTTCTTTATCATCAGAGTCATATAGACATAATATTTCACATTTAGAAACGTTCAGTTTTAATCCTGATGCAATAGAAAATGCAGTTATAGCATTAAGGGCATGGGCGACCTGGTCTTTGTCTCTTAACAAAAGAGTAGTATCATCAGCCAATTGGGACATTTAGATTTCTTTGTTAAAAATGGTTAAGCCATACAAATGTGCATTATTCAGAATATCTAGAGGTAGAAGTTCCACAACCAAAATTAATAAAAATGGCAAAATTGGGCATCCCTGTCGTACACTTCTGTTGATACTGAATCTTTTGGATGTATTACGGTTTAGTAACAGAACTATTTATACATTTTTTTTAAAACATGCGAATGACCTTGACAAAATAAAAATTGCCGAAACCCAAAAAGTTTAAGTGACCTAAAGAGAAATTCATGTTCCATTGTGTCAAAGGATTTACAGAAGTCCAAAAATAAGACAACCGCATCTGAGTCAATTGCATCTGTATGATCTAGAAGGTCCAAGACTGAACGAATGGTAGAGCTTATGTGACGGCCCTTCATAAAAACCTGTTTGAGTCTCATTTATAATGGTATCTATTCCTTTCATTAATCTTTTGGCATAAACCAGAGCAATCAATTTGTAATCAATATTTAATCAAGTAATTGGTCTCCAATTGTCAATAAGAGAAGGGTCTTTATCGGGCTTCAGTGAAATAAGGGCCTGTTTCATAGTGGAGACCATTTCACCTTTTTCAATGCAATCTTGAAACATTAAAAATAGTGTGCTCTAGTAACCTCCAAAACTGTCTATAGAATTCAACTGACAGGCCATCAGTGGCAGGAGATTTCCCATTCTTCATTGAATTCAGAGCCTCTCTAATTTCTTCAATTGACAGAGGTGAATCGCAAACTGAGTGGAAATCATCCTCAATTACAGGGACATCATTCTGAATGTGGCAAATGTCACAACCATCTTCCTGAAATTGTGAGGTGTAAAGGTTTTCATAAAAGGAATTGACAAATGTTGATATTGTAATGGGATCTTTGCATAAAACATTATACATTTTAAGTGCAGTTATATATTTTCTTTTGTAGTTTCTCTTTTCAAGTGCAAAGCAATTAACTGGTGTTTCTTTCCCCCTCTTCAATCCATTTTGCTCTTGATCTTTGACAGATCTGTGTAAAACTGTTCTAATTCTAGTTGTAAAGATTTAGATACAGACTCTTCTTCTTGAGATGATCTTTCTGTAGAAAACTGTCAAGCTTGCTCATCAACTCTTTTTCTCTAAGATTCTTCAGGTGCTTCAGCTCTTTGGCACGTTTAATGGCTACAACTCTGACTTTAAATTTGAAGAATTCTACTTCCTGGACCCAAGTCTTCTCTTGCAAAAAATAATAATCTTTGGCTAACGATTTGATGTTTCCAGTGAAAATAGGATGTTTAAGAAGTGTGTTGTTTAAATTTCCAATATCCTTGAATACCTTTAGATTTTTTTAGTAGCTTTAAAATTCAGGGAAATCAAATGAGGATCAGAAAAGGGAGCCAACTGATGATCTACATCTGTAACAAAACGGGAGGAATTAGGAAATCTATTCTAGATTTTCGTTGGTCCAGGTATAACCTTTTGCATCCGGGTTGAAATAACGCCCGGCATCAACAACAGAGAGATCATTGCATAATGTTGTGGCGATATTGCTATTTTGAGAGCTTTGACTCATTCTAGGAGGAAAACGATCAGCAGAGTCCATCGGGTGTTTCATTAAAATCCCCTGAGAGAATTAGAAAAGCCTCTGACTATTTGTAAACCCTGTCGTTTTCTAGGAAGTTGGGCAAAAGGGGTCTTATTTGAAGCATGTGTCCATACACATTGTCAAGTTGAACAGTTACTATGACCCATCTCCCAACCTGTGCAGATGTGTATTCTAGAATGTCGCCTTTAAACTTGTTGATAAGCGTCAAAACACCAGCAGAATGGTTTGATCCATGACTGAAAAAGGCCATGTCTCCACATTGTGACTTCCAACATTTCAAGTCACTTTCACTTTCCTGAAGGGCAAAATCTGCGTTACTGCGTTTACAATATAACAATAAAGCTTTACTTTTTGTAAGATCTCTCAAACCACTAGCATTCAGGCTAACGATATTGAGTGAGTTTAAAACAAACTTCTGCATTAAAAAAAAGATAGAGGCAAACTAGACAACAGAGGTGAACAATAAAACAAATCTGGCCTGTGTGTGCCTCTGGAGGGTTCGCGAGTTGCGTCACACCATCCATACAACGCCTACGACCACATCTTCAAGCATAGCATAAATTGTCTCTTAGTCGCCCTTCTTAGACGTAACCGAGTGCAGATAACTGTAAGCTATTTCAATCATCTTTTCGTGACAAAGACAACTGTAAAATTAAAACAAATTAAAAAAAAAATAATTCTTAAAATTGTTGAAATGGTGATCTCTTATAAGTAGAATTGAGTAGAACTATAGCTAGCTATAGGTATAATTTAATACGATTACGAACCTATTCTACATAGTTTTATCTCCGGTGTGATCCGCAGAAGTCTCCGTAGCCGATCATTCTCCTCCTGGTACTCCACTACCGTTTTCTCAACTGCCCCGACAATCTCCACATCAGCCGCCGTTAAACGATCATTTAAAAACACACGCAACAACTGTAGTTTAGACATTTTCAGTCGAATGAGAGTTGGGTTGTCTATTTAGTTCGGTCAATATGTCTTTCTTTACTCCACAAAAGGAATGCAAAAAACCAACAAACTCGTCTCCAATCCTACTTCCGTGTTGTAGTGAAATCATTTTAGAAAACGCAATGGTTCTAGTGAGGGTGAGCAGCGCCCCCAGCTGGATGGAGGTTTACTGTGCAAGGCAGCCTACAGACCAGTAGTAAAAGGGAAACGATGACTACATGTAGACAAAAGGTGGTTATCATAAGTACAGGATGATCTGAGAGAATCAATTATTAAATCAGGAGTCGACTGAATATCATTACTCTATACAAGATTAAATCACTATCGTCAATGAGCAGCATTAGGTCAGAACTGATAAGAAACACTATCGGAGAAATGCAATATGTTTTCTTGAAAGCATATTTGAAATGTATCAATCTTTTTATATAATCTGGGCTTTTACGACAAATCCAGACCAGTAATACATTCAGTCTGGGGTGTGAATACTTTCCGAAGGAGCCGTATGACCGGTGTAGATTGGGTTATGTTCTGTAATGCTTATCTATGAATATTGGATCAGGGTTATCTATGAATATAGGATCAGGGTTATCTATGAATATAGGATCAGGGTTAATCTATGAATATTGGATCAGGGTTATCTATGAATATAGGATCAGGGTTATCTATGAATATAGGATCAGGGTTAATCTATGAATATAGGATCAGGGTTAATCTATGAATATAGGATCAGGGTTAATCTATGAATATAGGATCAGGGTTATCTATGAATATAGGATCAGGGTTAATCTATGAATATAGGATCAGGGTTATCTATGAACATAGGATCAGGGTTATCTATGATCATAGGATCAGGGTTATCTATGAATATAGGATCAGGGTTATCTATGAATATAGGATCAGGGTTATCTATGAATATAGGATCAGGGTTAATCTATGAATATAGGATCAGGGTTATCTATGAACATAGGATCAGGGTTATCTATGATCATAGGATCAGGGTTATCTATGAATATAGGATCAGGGTTATCTATGAACATAGGATCAGGGTTAATCTTTTATTCCCTGATAATGACAGGAAAAACTTCAATAAACAAATGCTGTGATGCCCTACTTCTCCAACTCCTCTTCCAAATGGGTAGACAATATAACAATCTCGTTTCACCAAAGCGTATAATATAAGGTAGATGCAATGTACAGTATAGCCTATGGGCTGGGCTAGACAACTTTCATAATGTATAATAATGTACAGTATAGCCTATGGGCTGGGCTAGACAACTTTCATAATGTACAGTATAGCCTATGGGCTGGGCTAGACAACTTTCATAATGTACAGTATAGCCTATGGGCTGGGCTAGACAACTTTCATAATGTACAGTATAGCCTATGGGCTGGGCTAGACAACTTTCATAATGTACAGTATAGCCTATGGGCTGGACTAGCCAACTTTCATAATGTACAGTATAGCCTATGGGCTGGGCTAGACAACTTTCATAATGTACAGTATAGCCTATGGGCTGGACTAGCCAACTTTCATAATGTACAGTATAGCCTATGGGCTGGGCTAGACAACTTTCATAATGTACAGTATAGCCTATGGGCTGGACTAGCCAACTTTCATAATGTACAGTATAGACTATGGGCTGGGCTAGCCAACTTTCATAACGTATAATAATGTACAGTATAGACTATGGGCTGGGCTAGCCAACTTTCATAATGTATACTAATGTACAGTATAGCCTATGGGCTGGGCTAGCCAACTTTCATAACGTATAATAATGTACAGTATAGCATATGGGCTGGACTAGCCAACTTTCATAATGTATAATAATGTACAGTATAGCCTATGGGCTGGACTAGCCAACTTTCATAATGTACAGTATAGCCTATGGGCTGGACTAGCCAACTTTCATAATGTACAGTATAGCCTATGGGCTGGGCTAGCCAACTTTCATAATGTACAGTATAGCCTATGGGCTGGGCTAGCCAACTTTCATAATGTACAGTATAGCCTATGGGCTGGGCTAGCCAACTTTCATAATGTACAGTATAGCCTATGGGCTGGGCTAGCCAACTTTCATAATGTACAGTATAGCCTATGGGCTGGGCTAGCCAACTTTCATAATGTACAGTATAGCCTATGGGCTGGGCTAGCCAACTTTCATAATGTATAATAATGTACAGTATAGCCTATGGGCTGGGCTAGCCAACTTTCATAATGTACAGTATAGCCTATGGGCTGGGCTAGCCAACTTTCATAATGTATAATAATGTACAGTATAGCCTATGGGCTGGGCTAGCCAACTTTCATAATGTACAGTATAGCCTATGGGCTGGGCTAGCCAACTTTCATAATGTATAATAATGTACAGTATAGCCTATGGGCTGGGCTAGCCAACTTTCATAATGTATAATAATGTACAGTATAGCCTATGGGCTGGACTAGCCAACTTTCATAATGTATAATAATGTACAGTATAGCCTATGGGCTGGACTAGCCAACTTTCATAATGTATAATAATGTACAGTATAGCCTATGGGCTGGACTAGCCAACTTTCATAATGTATAATAATGTACAGTATAGCATATGGGCTGGGCTAGCCTTGGGGTACTCCCTTGGTTAAAGGCATTAAAGGCAGTGGCTGAGACAGCAGATTGTCTGACTTTATACACTGCACTCTTAGAAAGAGGTAGTTAGCAAACCAGGCCAAAGACCCCTCAAAGACATCAATACTCCTTAGCCGGCCCACAAGAATGGAATGGTCTACCGTATCAAAAGCTTTGGCCAAGTCAATAAAATTAGCAGCACAATATTGCTTAGAATCAAGGGCAATGGCGACATCATTGAGTATCTTTAAGGTTGCAGTGACACATCCATAACCTGAGCGGAAACCAGATAGTATTCTCTCAGGTATACAATAGATATCAAGAAAGCCAGTCAGTTGATTATGGACAAATTTTTCTAACACTTTTGATGAACAGGACAACATAGAAATAGGCCTGTAACAGTTAGGATCAGCTTGATCTCCCCCTTTAAATAAAGGACGAACTGTGGCTGCCTTCCAAGCAATGGGAACCTCCCCAGAGAGGAGAGACAGGTTAAAAAGGTCAGAGATAGGCTTGGCGATGATAGGGGCAGCAACCTTAAAGAGGAAAGGGTCTAAATCATTTGACCCTGATGTTTTTTTTGGGGTCAAGTTTAAGGAACTCCTTTAGCACCTTGGACTCAGTGACTGCCTGCAGGGAGAAACTTTGTAGCAGGGCAGGGGGAAAAGAGGGAGGAGCATAGGTGCTAGTCAAATTAGAAGAGGTAGGAGACATTGGACGAATTGATTTTAGGCCACGGCCTAAAGGACAGCTACATGATTTAAAGAAAAGCAGCAAATAGACAAAACATTGTCTTTTATTAATTGAATGTGAAACAAAGAGAAACAGGAAGTTTATGATTACATTTATAAACCTGGTTCGAACCCTGAATGCTGATTGGCTGAAAGCCGTGGTATTTCAGACCATATACCACGGGTATGGCAAAATATTTATTTTTACTGTTCTAATTACAGTGGTAACCAGGGGTTTGTGGTTTTTGGCCAACATACCACGGCTAAGGGCTGTATCCAGGCACTCTGCGTTGCGTCGTGTTAACAACAGCCCTTGGCCGTGGTATATTGGCCATATACCATACCCCTTTGTGCCTTATTGCTTAATCACAGCAGTCAAACGAGTTAAATCGACATCCAT
The DNA here is from genome assembly GCF_029448725.1 of Salvelinus fontinalis. NCBI lineage: Eukaryota > Metazoa > Chordata > Actinopteri > Salmoniformes > Salmonidae > Salvelinus > Salvelinus fontinalis. The sequence goes on from NW_026600315.1 coordinate 267,409, forward strand.
TGATGGAAAATGATCTGCCGAGTTTAATAGGGGAGAATGAACTTTTCTCTTGCCACATATTCAAATTCCTTTATTACGTCATGTCACAGCTAGCAATAATTGTTATTTTGAAGAAAACCAAATTTAGCTTCTAACGTCGTTACAAGTTACTGTGATGTTCATATTCCTTCTTAATTGGCTCGTTAGCGTCACGGGAAAAAGGGTTTATTGCATAGATATGACAACTCCTCTCTTGCTGTGAAAAAAAACAAAAATGGGGCTAGTTTTCAGGCCTTTAGGGCGGGTTTTGAGTGGTCTTTGGGCTAGACATTTTTGCATGACCTGGCAACACTGACTTGTTGAGTCCGACACCTCGGACAAGCTCACTTTATATCATATGAAAGCCAGTGAGGGCTATGGCAAAACTGAGCTATTTCAAAAAAGTAATATTTAAATGGTTAAATAATCTAATAGTCCACGAGGAGTACTTAATACTTTTGCTACATTGTTTGCTAGCTGCATGAAAAGCCAACTGACATTTACTCCTGAGGTGCTGACTTGTTGCACCCTCGACAACTACTGTGGTTATTATTATTTGACCATGCTGGTCATTTATGAACATTTGAACATCTTGGCCATGTTCTGTTATAATCTCCACCTGGCACAGCCTGAAGAGGACTGGCCACCCCTCATAGCCTGGTTCCTCTCTAGGTTTCTTCCTAGGTTTTGGCCTTTCTAGGGAGTTTTTCCTAGCCACCGTGCTTCTACACCTGCAATGCTTGCTGTTTGGGGTGTTAGGCTGGGTTTCTGTACAGCACTTTGAGATATCAGCTGATGTAATTGGGCTATATAAATACATTTGATTTGATTCTCATTGACCACCAAACGTTGCTAACGCTAGCTAGACACTTATTTTGGTGTTGTTTCTGATTGTCTCTATGTGCTCTGCAGTGTGAGAGTTTCAGTGATGACCTTTGAGGGAACATACTGCAGGTTAGCTGAGGTGGGACTACTGACAGACCAGACTGGAGGCAAGGTGAGAGGCACAGACACACCTGTAAATGGTACTGATAGCGTCGGTCTTTAAGGATTCAGAAAAATAAAAACATTGAGGAAGAGTTGTGGTAGAGAGATTAGGAGATTATAGGTTTAATTTACATGCCAGGTGTGTGGGATTGTTTTACCAGTCAGACGTTGAAAGAAGTGGTTCCTGGTTGCATTCACAGTGTTCTAGAACAGTCTTAATATGTCTGTCATCTTTATCACAGTACTCTGGGCATTTCAAATATGTATTTTTCCTCTTATTTGAGGAAAATAAATATCGAAAGTTCACTCATCTCCTACTTTTTCCTCTCCTCTCACCTCTTGCTCTCTTTCCCCTCCGTCTTCCTCCTCTCTCCTCTCACCTGTTCAGGTGAACATAGTAAACATTGGTACCGTAGAAACAGAGATCCAGTCAACTCTGACCGTCAACATCTTAGAAACGGGCATCACCTAGCAACTGATGATGTGCGAGTATAACTTCATTATGGGCCAGGTATCTCTCTCACACAGGCACACACAGTGACCCCATAGTGATGCCCAGTTTGTGTGTGTGTGTGTGTTGTACAGGTTTCATGCACTTGCGTGTCTTTTTGTGGAAAACTCTTTGTGCATACTGCCCTGTCGTTGAGATGCATCGAGTTTCCTTGTCGGCCTATTTTTTTTAACGGGGAAACTGAAGCCAGCTCTATAGCCTATTGCCTGCTTCTGTTTGTCTTTTATTAGAGAAAACATTGTTTCACATTCTTTATTTGCTGCTTTTCATTAAATCATGTAGATGTTCTTTGGGCCGTGGCCTAAAATCAATTTGTTCATATAGGTGCAGAATATTATATTTTCTATCTTAGGATACCGAATATATAAAAATAAACGGCCTGGTTTCCATGAAAACGCTGGTGAATGATGCGTCAAATTACACCGATTGGCCCAGAGGGGGGCGCTGCATCATCCTGGGGGATGTTTACGGTTGCCTTGTTTGCGTTTACGTTTGGTTGTCAACTATCTTGAATTGAACATGAAATCAATAACAAAAAAGCACCATGTCATTGGACTTCAGTTAAAAGTCGGTAAAAAAAAAAAAAGACAAAATACCGTTACATTGATGACTTTTTGCAAATCCAAACAGTTTCCCACATTGATTAGACGTCATAACATAGATTTTTTTTGGGGGGGGGGGGGGTTGAAATGACATGGAAACATAGTTGATTCAACTAGTCTTTGCCCAGTGGGATGATGGGAAATGTCTTCACTTAGCCGCCCACAACGAATGAGACATCAACATATTCTGGACAGTTTTCCCGAACACCATTTTGTTACTTGACTGTCATTCAGAAAAATATTTCCTTGATCAGCTGATGATGGTCAACAGTATCACGAGGCCTAACAAAACAGATGGATGCCAAATTGCACATCCAACAAATAGGTCTATTAGCCTACGCATAGACTATTGAAGTACCAGCCCACACTGGGCAAAAAACTGGTAGAATCAACATTGCCCAGTGGGACACAAGTTAGGTGACTCTTTCGGTTAGAAGCATTTGATTTTTCAATTGCATACATCATTTTGTATTTGTGTGCCCATAAATCGGTTTTCACAGCGTAGCTTAAAATATCAATATGAACATTTTAAAAAAAACGGTTTAAAAACACATCATCTCGTAGACTCTGCGAGACTTTTTGTCCCGCTGATGGCCCATAAGAGGTTGAATGGTTCCTTAATGGTTTCATAACTGATTAGAATGAAGCTTCCAGAATATTCACACCTACTGATGATTCTGCACATAGCCAGAGTCATCTGGACACTTTCTGTGCAGGTCAGTCATTTCCGTCTACTTTCATATCAAAACAATACAACCGGTAGTCTATTAACAAAGACTTTACATTGGTCTTGATTCCTATAGCCTAATACTCCTCTCTAATCGATGAAAAGACTGTGCTGAAAATGAATGCCCTTGCAAAAGCCAATTATTATGTTTGAGTAGGCTAGGCTTACTCAATGAAAGATCATAGGCCTAGTTGAATTAATGTATTAGTAGGCTTATGGATAAACGTTTCAGTTATTTGCCAACCCTGTTTTATTTATTCTGTCTAAGAAGGAAGGCAACGAATGGAGCACATTCAAAAATACAAATGTTATGTTTTCTAAATGTTTTTTATACAGTATTCTGCCCATATGAACAAATGTACACACAATATATTACTGCACTGTCGGAGCTAGAAACACAAGCATTTCGCTACACCTGCAGTAACATAACTGCTAAACACGTGTATGTGAAAATACATTTAATTTGATTTTGATATTCTGCCCAGCTCAACAAATTGATAGACAATATTCTGCCCATATGCACTATTGTAAAGTGGCTGTTCCACTGGATGTCATTAGGTGAATGCACCAATTTGTAAGTCGCTCTGGATAAGAGCGTCTGCTAAATGACTTAAATGTAAATGTAAAATATGAATGAATTGCTATTCAATATTCTGCCCATATGAATGAATTGCTATTCAATATTCTGCCCATATGAATGAATTGCTATTCAATATTCTGCCCATATGAATGAATTGCTATTCAATATTCTGCCCATATGAATGAATTGCTATTCAATATTCTGCCCATATGAATGAATTGCTATTCAATATTCTGCCTATATTAATACATTTATTTTAGGGCATAAGTGAACCAATATATGACAGCATTCAGGTTTAACCGAGTTCCCTCAAAGAGCCAATAGACAGCCGTTATTCCTCAGCCAATCTTGCACACAGAGCCGGTCTTGACCTCCCTGGGGCCCTAAGCAAAATTCTGCTAAGGGGCCCTCCTACCTGACCCGTGAGCCATGTAAACCATTTGTCATTGTCACACAGTCACACCTGACACCCCAGTGCTCCCACTACAATCCTCATTCCTTTAAAACAGTTGGCTCCCATCTGTTGGTCTAAGAACAAGTAGACCAATACAGAACAGAATGAGGTATAAACAAACAATATTTATTGAATATAATATTTTCTATAGAACCTTAAGATACAATGGGGCAAAAAAGTAAGTTCAAACAGGTGCCATTAATACAGGTAACGAGTGGAGGACAGAGGAGCCTCTTAAAGAAGAAGTTACAGGTCTGTGAGAGCCAGAAATCTTGCTTGTTTGTAGGTGACCAAATACTTATTTTCCACCATAATTTGCAAATAAATTCATTAAAAATCCTACAATGTGATTTTCTGGATTTTTTTCTTCTCATTTTGTCTGTCATAGTTGAAGTGTACCTATGATGAAAATTACAAGCCTCTCATCTTTTTAAGTGGGAGTACTTGCACAATTGGTGGCTGACTAAATACTTTTTTTGCCCCACTGTAAGTGAATATTAACATAAATAAGAAATCCAGTCCAGTATAATTCAGTCCAGTATAACCCAGTCCAGTATAATCCAGTCCAGTCCAGTATAATTAAGTCCAGTATAACCCAGTCCAGTATAATCCAGTCCAGTATAGTTCAGTCCAGTATAGTTCAGTCCAGTATAATTCAGTCCAGTATAACCCAGTCCAGTATAATTCAGTCCAGTATAATTCAGTCCAGTATAGTTCAGTCCAGTATAATTCAGTCCAGTATAACCCAGTCCAGTATAATTCAGTCCAGTATAATCCAGTCCAGTATAATCCAGTTTAGTATAATCCAGTCCAGTATAATCCAGTCCAGTATAATTCAGTCCAGTATAATCCAGTCCAGTATAATCCAGTCCAGTATAATCCAGTCCAGTATAATTCAGTCCAGTATAATCCAGTCCAGTATAATCCAGTCCAGTATAATTCAGTCCAGTATAGTCCAGTCCAGTATAGTCCAGTCCAGTATAGTCCAGTCCAGTATAATCCAGTCCAGTATAATTCAGTCCAGTATAATTCAGTCCAGTATAATTCAGTCCAGTATAATTCAGTCCAGTATAATCCAGTCCAGTCCAGTATAATTCAGTTTAGTATAATCCAGTCCAGTATAATTCAGTTTAGTATAATCCAGTCCAGTCCAGTATAATTCAGTTTAGTATAATCCAGTCCAGTATAATTCAGTCCAGTATAATCCAGTCCAGTATAACCCAGTCCAGTATAATCCAGTCCAGTATAATTCAGTCCAGTATAATCCAGTCCAGTATAATCCAGTCCAGTATAATTCAGTCCAGTATAATTCAGTCCAGTATAATCCAGTCCAGTATAATCCAGTCCAGTATAATTCAGTCCAGTATAATTCAGTCCAGTATAATTCAGTCCAGTATAGTCCAGTCCAGTATAATTCAGTCCAGTATAATTCAGTCCAGTATAATCCAGTCCAGTCCAGTATAATTCAGTCCAGTATAATTCAGTCCAGTATAATTCAGTCCAGTATAGTTCAGTCCAGTATAATTCAGTCCAGTCCAGTATAATCCAGTCCAGTATAATTCAGTCCAGTCCAGTATAGTTCAGTCCAGTATAGTCCAGTCCAGTATAATTCAGTCCAGTCCAGTATAATTCAGTCCAGTATAATTCAGTCCAGTATAATTCAGTCCAGTATAGTCCAGTCCAGTATAGTTCCGTCCAGTATAATTCAGTTTAGTATAATTCAGTCCAGTATAGTCCAGTCCAGTATAGTTCAGTCCAGTATAATCCAGTCCAGTATAATCCAGTCCAGTATAATTCAGTCCAGTATAATTCAGTCCAGTATAATTCAGTCCAGTATAGTCCAGTCCAGTATAATTCAGTCCAGTATAATTCAGTCCAGTATAGTTCAGTCCAGTATAATTCAGTCCAGTCCAGTATAATCCAGTCCAGTATAATTCAGTCCAGTCCAGTATAGTTCAGTCCAGTATAGTCGAGTCCAGTATAATCCAGTCCAGTATAATTCAGTCCAGTCCAGTATAATTCAGTCCAGTATAATTCAGTCCAGTATAATTCAGTCCAGTATAGTCCAGTCCAGTATAGTTCCGTCCAGTATAATTCAGTTTAGTATAATTCAGTCCAGTATAGTCCAGTCCAGTATAGTTCAGTCCAGTATAATCCAGTCCAGTATAATCTAGTCCAGTATAATTCAGTCCAGTATAATTCAGTCCAGTATAATTCAGTACAGTATAATTCAGTCCAGTATAATTCAGTCCAGTCCAGTATAACCCAGTCCAGTATAATCCAGTACAGTATAATTCAGTCCAGTATAATTCAGTCCAGTATAATTCAGTCCAGTATAATTCAGTCCAGTATAATTCAGTCCAGTATAATTCAGTTTAGTATAATTCAGTCCAGTATAATTCAGTCCAGTATAATTCAGTCCAGTATAATTCAGTTTAGTATAGTTCAGTCCAGTATAATCCAGTCCAGTATAATTCAGTCCAGTATAATTCAGTCCAGTATAATTCAGTTTAGTATAATTCAGTCCAGTATAATTCAGTCCAGTATAATTCAGTCCAGTATAATTCAGTTTAGTATAGTTCAGTCCAGTATAATCCAGTCCAGTATAATCCAGTCCAGTATAGTCCAGTCCAGTATAATCCAGTCCAGTATAGTTCAGTCCAGTCCAGTATAGTTCAGTCCAGTCCAGTATAATTCAGTCCAGTCCAGTATAATTCAGTCCAGTCCAGTATAATTCAGTCCAGTATAATTCAGTCCAGTCCAGTATAATTCAGTCCAGTCCAGTATAATTCAGTCCAGTCCAGTATAATTCAGTCCAGTCCAGTATAATTCAGTCCAGTATAATTCAGTCCAGTATAGTCCAGTCCAGTATAGTTCAGTCCAGTATAATTCAGTCCAGTCCAGTATAGTTCAGTCCAGTATAGTCCAGTCCAGTATAATCCAGTCCAGTATAATTCAGTCCAGTATAATTCAGTCCAGTCCAGTATAATTCAGTCCAGTCCAGTATAATTCAGTCCAGTATAGTTCAGTCCAGTATAGTCCAGTCCAGTATAATCCAGTCCAGTATAATTCAGTCCAGTATAATTCAGTCCAGTATAATTCAGTCCAGTATAATTCATTCCAGTCCAGTATAATTTAGTCCAGTCCAGTATAATTCAGTCCAGTATAATTCAGTCCAGTCCAGTATAATTCAGTCCAGTCCAGTATAATTCAGTCCAGTATAGTTCAGTCCAGTATAGTCCAGTCCAGTATAATTCAGTCCAGTCCAGTATAATTCAGTCCAGTATAATTCAGTCCAGTCCAGTATAATTCAGTCCAGTATAATTCAGTCCAGTCCAGTATAATTCAGTCCAGTATAATCCAGTCCAGTATAATCCAGTCCAGTATAGTCCAGTCCAGTATAGTTCAGTCCAGTATAATTCAGTCCAGTCCAGTATAGTCCAGTCCAGTATAATTCAGTCCAGTCCAGTATAGTCCAGTCCAGTATAATTCAGTCCAGTATAATTCAGTCCAGTCCAGTATAGTCCAGTCCAGTATAGTTAAGTCCAGTATAATTCAGTCCAGTCCAGTATAGTTCAGTCCAGTATAATCCAGTCCAGTATAGTTCAGTCCAGTATAATTCAGTCCAGTCCAGTATAGTCCAGTCCAGTATAGTCCAGTATAATCAAGTCCAGTATAATTCAGTCCAGTATAATTCAGTCCAGTATAATTCAGTCCAGTATAGTCCAGTCCAGTATAATCCAGTCCAGTATAATTCAGTTTAGTATAAATTAGTCCAGTATAGTTCAGTCCAGTATAATTCAGTCCAGTATAATTCAGTTTAGTATAATTCAGTCCAGTATAGTTCAGTCCAGTATAATTCAGTTTAGTATAATTCAGTCCAGTATAGTTCAGTCCAGTATAATTCAGTTTAGTATAATTCAGTCCAGTATAATCCAGTCCAGTATAACCCAGTCCAGTATAATTCAGTCCAGTATAATTCAGTCCAGTATAGTCCAGTCCAGTATAATTCAGTCCAGTATAGTTCAGTCCAGTATAATTCAGTCCAGTCCAGTATAATCCAGTCCAGTATAATTCAGTCCAGTATAATTCAGTACACTATAATTCAGTCCAGTATAATTCAGTCCAGTATAATTCAGTCCAGTATAGTCCAGTCCAGTATAGTTCAGTCCAGTATAACCCAGTCCAGTATAATTCAGTCCAGTATAATTCAGTCCAGTATAATTCAGTCCAGTATAACCCAGTCCAGTATAATTCAGTCCAGTATAATTCAGTCCAGTATAGTCCAGTCCAGTATAGTTCAGTCCAGTATAACCCAGTCCAGTATAACCCAGTCCAGTATAATTCAGTCCAGTATAATTCAGTCCAGTATAATTCAGTCCAGTATAATTCAGTCCAGTATAATTCAGTCCAGTATAATTCAGTCCAGTCCAGTATAATCCAGTCCAGTATAATTCAGTCCAGTATAATTCAGTCCAGTATAATTCAGTCCAGTATAATTCAGTCCAGTATAGTTCAGTCCAGTATAATTCAGTCCAGTATAATTCAGTTCAGTCCAGTATAATTCAGTCCAGTATAATTCAGTCCAGTATAGTCCAGTCCAGTATAGTCCAGTCCATTATAGTTCAGTCCAGTATAATTCAGTTCAGTATAATTCAGTCCAGTATAGTCCAGTATAATTTAGTCCAGTATAGTTTAGTCCAGTAGAGTTCAGTCCAGTTTAATCTAGTCCGGTCCAGTACAGTAGGCTTTTTCTTTGTATTGTCTTTTACCAGATCTATTGTGTTATATTCAAACTTCAAAGTGTTTCCTTTGAAATAGTATCAAGAATCAGCATATAATTTCTTCAGGTCCTGAACTACAGGCAGTTAGATTTGGGTATGTCATTTTAGGTGGAAATTTGAAAAAAGGGGGTGGATCCTTAAGAGGTTTTAAGATTAATAAGCTTTTTTTTGTGTGTATGAAAAATTTCTATGTCGTATAATTTCAGTTCATGAAACATGGGACCAACACTTTAAATGTTGCGTTTTATAGTTTTTGTTCAGTGTACATTGTGTAATTTACTAAATGGTCCTTGACTAGCCCCATATCGAATGTCAAACCAGAAATGTAGCATGTCATTATGATGTCATTATGATGGGGTCGTGTGCAGCTGTCCTCTGAATGGATAATTACTGATGCTGTCAGCTGAGGGCAGGACAGAAATAAACCCGTATAAAACCGTTAACAGTTTTTCATTCTGTGACATAAAATGTTTTCCTATCATCTCGCAAGTCTCCTTTTTTTTGGACGAGACACACTTTATGACCAAAATTATCCTATTTACACTTTGTAGTCCACTATGACACTATAATTAAATGTCTCTGACTCATATCGATGCCACATAGGCCGTTTTCAAAATGGGAAAAAAAGTAGCTTTTTAGGGGCAGTCGCTCTTTAGAGTGAAAAAGAGAGTCAGCGTCACTAGGTCACTGTGGAATTGCCCTGGAGCAGGGGTATTTAACTCTTACCCTACGACACGCGTCAAACTCATTCCACGGAGGTCCAAGTGTCAGCGGATTTTCACTCCTCCCTTGTGCTTGACTGATTGAATTAAGGTCACTGATTAGTAAGGAACTCCTCTCACCTGGTTGTCTAGGGCTTAGTAAGGAACTCCCATCACCTGGTTGTCTAGGGCTTAGTAAGGAACTCCCATCACCTGGTTGTCTATGGCTTAGTAAGGAACTCCTCTCACCTGGTTGTCTAGGGCTTAGTAAGGAACTCCTCTCACCTGGTTGTCTAGGGCTTAGTAAGGAACTCCTCTCACCTGGTTGTCTAGGGCTTAGTAAGGAACTCCTCTCACCTGGTTGTCTAGGGCTTAGTAAGGAACTCCTCTCACCTGGTTGTCTAGGGCTTAGTAAGGAACTCCTCTCACCTGGTTGTCTAGGGCTTAGTAAGGAACTCCTCTCACCTGGTTGTCTAGGGCTTAGTAAGGAACTCCCCTCACCTGGTTGTCTAGGGCTTAGTAAGGAACTCCTCTCACCTGGTTGTCTATGGCTTAGTAAGGAACTCCTCTCACCTGGTTGTCTAGGGCTTAGTAAGGAACTCCTCTCACCTGGTTGTCTAGGGCTTAGTAAGGAACTCCTCTCACCTGGTTGTCTAGGGCTTAGTAAGGAACTCCCCTCACCTGGTTGTCTAGGGCTTAGTAAGGAACTCCTCTCACCTGGTTGTCTAGGGCTTAGTAAGGAACTCTCCTCACCTGGTTGTCTAGGGCTTAGTAAGGAACTCCCATCACCTGGTTGTCTAGGGCTTAGTAAGGAACTCCCATCACCTGGTTGTCTATGGCTTAGTAAGGAACTCCTCTCACCTGGTTGTCTAGGGCTTAGTAAGGAACTCCTCTCACCTGGTTGTCTAGGGCTTAGTAAGGAACTCCTCTCACCTGGTTGTCTAGGGCTTAGTAAGGAACTCCTCTCACCTGGTTGTCTAGGGCTTAGTAAGGAACTCCTCTCACCTGGTTGTCTAGGGCTTAGTAAGGAACTCCTCTCACCTGGTTGTCTAGGGCTTAGTAAGGAACTCCTCTCACCTGGTTGTCTAGGGCTTAGTAAGGAACTCCCCTCACCTGGTTGTCTAGGGCTTAGTAAGGAACTCCTCTCACCTGGTTGTCTATGGCTTAGTAAGGAACTCCTCTCACCTGGTTGTCTAGGGCTTAGTAAGGAACTCCTCTCACCTGGTTGTCTAGGGCTTAGTAAGGAACTCCTCTCACCTGGTTGTCTAGGGCTTAGTAAGGAACTCCCCTCACCTGGTTGTCTAGGGCTTAGTAAGGAACTCCTCTCACCTGGTTGTCTAGGGCTTAGTAAGAAACTCTCCTCACCTGGTTGTCTAGGGCTTAGTAAGGAACTCCCCTCACCTGGTTGTTTAGGGCTTAGTAAGGAACTCTCCTCACCTGGTTGTCTAGGGCTTAGTAAGGAACTCCTCTCACCTGGTTGTCTAGGGCTTAGTAAGGAACTCCTCTCACCTGGGTGTCTAGGGCTTAGTAAGGAACTCCCCTCACCTGGTTGTCTAGGGCTGAGTAAGGAACTCCCCTCAAAGTATTCACACCCCTTGACTTTTTCCAAATTTGTTGTGTTAGTCTGAATTTAAAATGGACATGTTTGTGTCACTGGCCTACACACAATAACCCATGATGTCAAAGTGGAATTATGATTTTGTCTTGAGGCAATAAGTATTTGAACCCGTTGTTATGGAAACACCTAAATAAGTTCTGGAGTAAAAATGTGCTTAACAAGTCACATAATAAGCTGCATGGACTCACTCTGTGTTCAATAATAGTGTTTAACATTTTTGAAGGACTACCTCATCTCTGTACCCCACACATACCATTATCTGTAAGGTTTCTCAGTCAAGCAGGGAATTTCAAACACAGATTCAACCACAAAGACCAGGGAGGTTTTCCAATGCATCACAAAGAAGGGCACCTATTGGTAGATGGGTAAAAAATAAAAATCCTAGTGAAGTTATTAATTACACTTTGGATGGTGTATCAATACACCCAGTCACTACAAAGATACAGGCGTCCTTCTTAACTCAGTTGCCGGAGAAGAAGGAAACCTGTGACTTTACAAAAGTTTAATGGCTGTGATAGGAGAACTGAGGATGGATCAACCAGTACAGAATAAAAAATATTCCAAAACATGCATCCGATTTGCAATAGGGCACTAAAGTAAAACTGTGTCAAAGAAATTAACTTTATGTCCTGAATACAAAGCATTATGTTTGGGGCAAATCCAATATCACTGAGTATCACTCTCTTTATTTTCAAGCATGGTTGGTGGCTGCATCATGTTATGGGTATGCTTGTCATCGGCAAGGACTAGGAACATTTTTTTTAGGATAAAAAGAAACGGAATAAAGATAAGCATAGGCAAATCCTAGAGGAAAATCTGGTTCAGTCTGCTTTCCAACAGACACTAGGGATCTTTCTCAAAATGCAAACGACCGTGCTCCGAGCATGCACATGGTAGGGTCGGAGTACGTGTCCAAATCAAAGTATGTGAAACGGAGCTTGGAGGGCACTTCTCGAATGCGTACTAAGTTTGTACATATTTTGAAGCATGCATCGAGGCTTCAACAGAAAGTATGCAAAGAAGTTTGACGCAACCACGTAAAAAATCACGCACATTTTCTCAAAATCACTAGTGGCCATATTTGCGCTGAAGCGAGAGAAAATACACTCCGACTTCGGAATGAAACGTTGCCTATTCACATCTCATATGTTGCCTGACTACAATATTATCTTGATAAGTTAATAAATACATGCTGTGTTAATTTTGGTATGGTTACCTGCCTATAATACCCACTGTAGTGTGCATAGACAGCAAGCTCATAATAAGTCAATAGGGCTGACTGGCTAGCTACTAGTACTGTTAGCTAGCCAGATAGCCACAAAGAATTGCTACCTAGCTACCCACCAATAATTGACATCTACCTTGGATAACATTTGTTTTAGGTCATTTTTTCCCTGTTATACTATCTGGTTAGCTACATTATTATGATTCATATATAGCTAGCTGATAGTTATGAAGTAAAACATTTGCTTTGTTTATATCTTGTTTTGTCTCTATTGCCGTTGTTCTGGCTAGGAGGAGGAAGGTTCTGTGAATGGGTAAGTCCATAGTAAGTCAATAGGGCTAACTGGCTAGCTAGCATACAAAGAATTGTTATCAACTGTACCTTGCATGAAATTAGTTTTAGGTCATTTTTACCTGTTTAACTTGCTAGATTACAACAATTCACATATATCTAGATGATAATTATGAAGTAAAACGTTTGATTTCTGTACATCTTGTTTCATCTCTGTTGTTGCCATTGTCCTGGCTGCAAGAAGGTTCAGTGAATGGGCAGATGCAGCGTGAGGTAATACAGTAGGGGGAGTGAGTGCTTCTCAAATGTAATGTTTTACCCGTTCTCCACACTCGTCCTCCACGAGAACGTACTCAAGAGAGCGTGGAGCACGATAGCGTGTGTATTGAGAAACACCCTGGGAGACAAATTCACCTTTCACCGTACAGATTTGGAGGTAGGACGGTAGGCTGTTTGGAGAGTTTATCAAACAGAATTTTTTATTTTTTATTTTAATTTATGCCCCACTTCTTAAACCAAAGTTGCACCCCTGCATTTTTATTTATTTAACTAGGCAAGTCAGTTAAGAAGAAATTCTTATTTTCAATGATGTCCTAGGAACAGTGGATTAACTGCCTTGTTCAGGGGCAGAACGACAGATTATTATCTTGTCAGGCTCAGGGATCCAATCTAGCAACCTTTCGGTTACTGGCCCAACACTAGCCACTAGGCTACCCACTGGGGGAGGGACACACACAGAGAGTACGGACTAGTCTGCTTTCACGCTCCCTACATGTCTATCATTAATATATCATGTTAAACTGACCCCCACATGTGTTTGTCAGTCTGCGTTTAAATAAGGCTTTCCGGGGTTACTAGACTGTAAGATTCAGACATATTGAATTATTCAGGCTTCGTGTGCGTGTGTGTGTGTGTGTGTGTGTGTGTGTGTGTGTGTGTGTGTGTGTGTGTGTGTGTGTGTGTGTGTGTGTGTGTGTGTGTGTGTGTGTGTGTGTGTGTGTGTGTGTGTGTGTGTGTGTGTGTGTGTGTGTGTGTGTGTGTGAAGGTGGGCTGTGGTGTGTGTGTTGTGCGTATGCAATTATTCAGATAGGTTGCTTGGATCGTCATGGTTGACTCTCTCTCTCACACACACACGTTAATTAAATGTTTCGGTTTAACCAGAGTATCTATTCCCGTTGTTAAAATAAAAGGTGGCCTCTGCGTCAAACACACACAGAACAAATGCCCACGTGCTGTCAACAGAGACAATATTTTCGTTTCCTGTTTCCCGAGAGAGATATTTGGGACGCACTCTGTATTTTATCTCAAGGTAGTCTCCTGTGGAGAGAACAGACTAGTCTACTATTGGGAGTACAGACTAGTCTACTGTGGAGAGAACAGACTAGTCTACTATTGGGAGTACAGACTAGTCTACCGTGGAGAGAACAGACTAGTCTACTATTGGGAGTACAGACTAGTCTACTGTGGAGAGAACAGACTAGTCTACTATGGAGAGAACAGACTAGTCTACCGTGGAGAGAACAGACTAGTCTACTATGGAGAGTACAGACTAGTCTACCATGGAGAGTACAGACTAGTCTACTATGGAGAGTACAGACTAGTCTACTATTGGGAGTACAGACTAGTCTACTATGGAGAGAACAGACTAGTCTACTATTGGGAGTACAGACTAGTCTCCTGTGGAGAGAACAGACTAGTCTACTATGGAGAGTACAGACTAGTCTACTATTGGGAGTACAGACTAGTCTACTATGGAGAGAACAGACTAGTCTACTATGGAGAGAACAGACTAGTCTACTATGGAGAGTACAGACTAGTCTACCATGGAGAGAACAGACTAGTCTACTATGGAGAGAACAGACTAGTCTACTATGGAGAGAACAGACTAGTCTACTATGGAGAGTAGAGACTAGTCTACTATGGAGAGAACAGACTAGTCTACTATGGAGAGAACAGACTAGTCTACTATGGAGAGTAGAGACTAGTCTACTATGGAGAGAACAGACTAGTCTACTATGGAGAGAACAGACTAGTCTACTATGGAGAGAACAGACTAGTCTACTATGGAGAGTACAGACTAGTCTACTATGGAGAGTACAGACTAGTCTCCTGTGGAGAGAACAGACTAGTCTACTATGGAGAGTACAGACTAGTCTACTATGGAGAGTACAGACTAGTCTACTGTGGAGAGTACAGACTAGTCTACTGTGGAGAGAACAGAATAATGGTTCTAAACCCTAATAAACACATTTTTCTAAGGGTGTTCGGTAGGCCCATGGCGGTTATAAGGGTGTTCGGTAGGCCCATGGTGGTTATAAGGGTGTTCGGTAGGCCCATGGCGGTTATAAGGGTGTTCGGTAGGCCCATGGCGGTTATAAGGGTGTTCGGTAGGCCCATGGCGGTTATAAGGGTGTTCGGTAGGCCCATGGCGGTTATAAGGGTGTTCGGTAGGCCCATGGCGGTTATAAGGGTGTTCGGTAGGCCCATGGCGGTTATAAGGGTGTTCGGTAGGCCCATGGCGGTTATAAGGGTGTTCGGTAGGCCCATGGCGGTTATAAGGGTGTTCGGTAGGCCCATGGCGGTTATAACATTTACATTTACATTTAAGTCATTTAGCAGACGCTCGGTGTTAGGTAGGCCCACGGTGGTTATAAGGGTGTCCGGTAGGCCCATGGCGGTTATAAGGGTGTTAGGTAGGCCCACGGTGGTTATAAGGGTGTTAGGTAGGCCCATGGCGGTTATAAGGGTGTTAGGTAGGCCCATGGCGGTTATAAGGGTGTTAGGTAGGCCCATGGCGGTTATAAGGGTGTCCGGTAGGCCCATGGCGGTTATAAGGGTGTTAGGTAGGCCCATGGCGGTTATAAGGGTGTTAGGTAGGCCCATGGCGGTTATAAGGGTGTCCGGTAGGCCCATGGCGGTTATAAGGGTGTTAGGTAGGCCCACGGTGGTTATAAGGGTGTTCGGTAGGCCCATGGCGGTTATAAGGGTGTTAGGTAGGCCCATGGCGGTTATAAGGGTGTTAGGTAGGCCCATGGCGGTTATAAGGGTGTTAGTTAGGCCCCATGGCGGTTATAAGGAATTGTCTTGAGAATAGAACGTGTGCAAGAAATAAACTATAATCTTATAAGTACTAAAATGGCGACTGGTGGAATATGCTGCTTGTGCTATGTGGTTAGTAGGCCTATGGTAGTGAATTAAAGTGTCAACATGTGTGACAGGCGGAAAGAGAGAGCTATTGTAGTTGGAACGATGGCAGGCGAGAGACAGAGAGAGAGAGAGAGAGAGAGAGAGAGAGAGAGAGAGAGAGAGAGAGAGAGAGAGCGAGAGAAGCTTGTGCAATGGCAGGAGAGAGAAATAATCACTGCTTGATTCTGTTGGCGCGAGTGAAGATGGAGGAAATGGCTGGAATACCGTAACATCTTAGAATGGAGCCAAAAAGGGCTAAACTGGTCAATCGAGATAAGCATCGGTATGATAATGCCTCATTCGAGTGTGATTCATGAGCAAGGATAGTCTATTTGGGGGGGGGGGGGGGGGGGGGGGGGCAGTTTGCGATCACAAAGATGTTGACGGATGCATTGGGAGGAGTGGAGCCAGTCATATTGACTAGGAGTGGTAGGATGTTGATTTCATGTGTGTCAAAAGAACAAAAGCAGAAAGCACTATGGATGTCCAAATTATCCACGTGTAACAGTTTAACAGTCCCCTCGCCCATACCCGTGCTCCTCTGCACACATCAACAACAGTCACCCACCCAGCATCGTTACCCATCGCTCCACAAAAGGAGGGAGGCTCTTTCAGAGCAAGGGGAACCACTACTTCAAGGTCTCAGAGCGAGTGACGTCACCGATTGAAAGGCTATTAGTGCGCACCACCGCTAACTAGCTAGCCATTTCACATCCGTTACACACACCACCGCTAACTAGCTAGCCATTTCCCATCCGTTACACACACCACCGCTAACTAGCTAGCCATTTCACATCCGTTACACACACCACCGCTAACTAGCTAGCCATTTCACATCTGTTACACACACACCACCGCTAACTAGCTAGCCATTTCACATCCGTTACACACACACCACCGCTAACTAGCTAGCCATTTCACATCCAATACACACACCACCGCTAACTAGCTAGCCATTTCACATCTGTTACACACACCACCGCTAACTAGATAGCCATTTCACATCCGTTACACACACACCACCGCTAACTAGATAGCCATTTCACATCCGTTACACACACACCACCGCTAACTAGCTAGCCATTTCACATCCGTTACACACACCACCGCTAACTAGCTAGCCATTTCACATCCGTTACACACACCACCGCTAACTAGCTAGCCATTTCACATCCGTTACACACACCACCGCTAACTAGCTAGCCATTTCACATCCGTTACACGCGCATGAAGTGCAATGCTATGATTATCGGAGTAGGACAGTGACAAGAAGGTGTCATATCTGGCGTCTCCATGGAGATGGAGGCTTCATGGTTTATTAAGATGAACATGCCACGAATAGTTGATTCACGTCGCTTAACCCACACTGTGAATAGAAAGGAGGAAAAGCATTTCTGTATTATTGATGTTTGATGAAGAAGTTCTCCCGACCCCATATACAGCTGGGATATATGAGATATGAGGCGGGAGCTTATAAAGCCACTTCAATGTCATAAATGTAAAAAGTTTGGCCACGTGTCAAGTGTTTGCAAAACGGAAATATCACTCTTGAAGAGTCTGAGGATGCAAGGTGTTGCAATTGTGATGGGAATCACGTTCCAGAGTTCCCAGAGTGCCCTGTTGGGGTGAAGGAGGTCAAGGTAGGAAAGGTCAGGGCTGGGGAGAAGGTCTACTATGCAGAGGCAGTGAAAAGGGTTGAAGCAGCGAGTAGAGGTGATGGCAGAAGATGCCCAACAGTCTGTAGATGTCAGTCAGTTGAGAAATCCTGAAACACTAATCATGAAAAAGGTTGATTATTTTGTGTTTATTGTGCAGGTGATTCATTGTACAGGACAAACTAACAAAAAAAAATGGAGGAAACTGGAAATCACTGTGAAAGCGGTTAGAAGTTTCTGGAATCTCTGTGATTTCACAGCTGAAATATTGCAGGGAATGCTGTCTGAAGATGCTTCCCCCTCTCAGGCCCCAGAGACTGTAGGGATCTGACTACATTTTACTAAGTGAAGGAGTACATTACATTTTATTATATATTTAAATAATATGAGTGTGTTATTATTTATTTTAGAAATGTTTTTTGTTAAAGTATCTCAGTTTTTACCTCACCCAGTAGGTGGTGGCAATACAGAGAGAGAGAGAGAGAGAGAGAGAGAGAGAGAGAGAGAGAGAGAGAGAGAGAGAGAGAGAGAGAGAGAGAGAGAGAGAGACAGAGAGACAGAGAGAGAGAGAGAGAGAGAGAGAGAGAGAGAGAGAGAGAGAGAGAGAGAGAGAGAGATGTATTTATTCCTGAGATCGATGTTAATCTATGCAAGAGGCTAACAAATGATTTAGATTCAACAGAAATGGTTGTGATAATTGTTGGATTGCAATGGAAAGAGTAGGTGTAAGACTATTAATATGAACGGGACTCTGCATCAGTGTTATAGTTTAAGATCTGGGAAGTCAAAACGTGAGGGTTTAAGGGTAGACATAACAATGCTGTTGTCCGGGTAACCAGGAGATGGTAATGAAGTTGAGCTCTGTTGGATTCCGGGCTCGTATGGGAATTCAGGGAAATGATATAGTAGATACCGTAAAATGGCTAGAAGAGCAGTAAAATAAATAGTATTGTGGATATACAGGCGCAGTTGGGTCGAAAATGGGTTAGATTTTTTAAATTGAACTAGGTCAGTTAAGAACAAATCAAAATCCTTATTTTCAATGACGTCCTAGGAACAGTGGGTTAACTGCCTTGTTCAGGGGCAGAACGACTTGATATTTACCTTGTCAGCTCGGGGATTCGATCTAGCAACCTTTCGGGAGATAGTGTCATATAATGGGAACAGCATGGAGGAGGTTATGTTGTGTAGGATGAGATTCGGGATTGAATTGATCTTTGAGAACGGATAGGGAAACAAGGACTTGATGAGAAAAATCAGTCAATTGAAATAAATGAATTTAGTTTAAATAATCTATCGATTTCACATGACTGGTAATACAGATATGCATCTGTTGGTCACAGATATCTTCAATAAGAAATGGCTTCACGATATTTTTTTGTGCATTTAAATGGCCGTCGATAAAATGCAATTGTGTTCATTGTCCGTAACTAACGCCTGCCCCATACCATAACCCCACAGCTATCACGGTGCTCTCTGTTCACAACGTTGACATCAGTGAACCGCTCACCCAGATGTCACCATACACGTGGTCTGCGGTTGTGAGGCCAGTTGGACATACTGCCAAATTCTCTAAAATGACGTTGGAGAGAAATGAACATTCTCTGGATACAGCTCTGGTGGACATTCCTGCAGTCAGTATGTCAATTGATGGCTCCCTCTAAACTTGAGACATCTGTGTCATTGTGTTATGTGACAAAACTGCACATTTTAGAGTAGCCTTTTATTGTCCCCTAGCACAAGGTGCACCTGTGTAATGATTATGCTGTTTAATCAGCTTCTTGATATGCCACACCTGTCAGGTGGATGGATTATCTTGGCAAAGGAGAAATGCTCACTAACAAAGATATAAACAAATTTATGCACAAAAAAATGTAAAAAAATAAGCTTTTTGTGCGTCTGGAACCTTTTCTGGGATCTTTTATTTCAGATCATGAAACATGGGACCAACACTTTACATGTTGCGTTTTATATTATTGTTCAGTGTATTTTGTAAAATGTATCATGTAGAAAAGAAAAGGTTGTATGACAGTATCAGAGAGGGTAGATGGGAACGGGGTGGTATTTTGGGTTGAGGGGGGGGGTGGAAGTACTGAGGTTTGTAGGGAAATATTGTATTTTATTAGAAATTCATTAGGAGAATATAGTGGTATATAGGTCGTGGCCGTCGTCACATTCCTGTACAGTAGGTGGCGGTGTATGCACCTGTCAGTTGGTTGCGATTCGCCATAGAAAACTTAAAGAAGAAGAAGAGGCGTTGCGTTCGGAGAGAAGAGAGAGACTGAAGAAAGAGAGACGGAGGACGGGAAAGTAGAAGAGAGGAGGGAATAGTAAAGAATTCAGAAATATACTTTTTTTTTTGTCTACGTAAGGTTAGGTTTTCCGTAGATGAAGGAAAAGTCAGCCGCTTTTACGTTGCAACAACACGAGGACAGAGGAGAGACGGCACGGAAGATATTCTCTTTGTACTTAAAATAAGTGTAGTACTGCTGGTTTGTAGGCTATCCTAAACCTTTATACGCTGTATTCTAATACTGTAAATAACCAATTATATAGCCTTTAAAAAAAATATATATGTATTTTTAGGTCAATTTGGAAACCACGAAGTGAACCAAATGCCGTGCTCTTTTTTTGCAAGAAGGCAACAATAGCAGTAATATACTTGAAATTTCTAGCTTCTCCTTATGAGAATCACGGCTGTTTAGCAACCACCAACACCGCGACGAACAATACAAAACAACGCGTCTGAAATTCGCACTACCACCAGAACTTTCAGGATTTTCTTCAGCGGACCGACCATGGCTGCGGTTACCAGCCCAGAGACGAGCCCTCAACCCCGTGTATATTTCCAGACGGTAGCCGCCGGTTCAACCGAAGAACCGGAGATACCTGTTCGGAAGCAAGGGCGAGTAACCGTCAAATATGACCGGAAAGAACTAAGAAAGAGACTAAATCTGGAGGAATGGATAATCGACCAGCTAACGGTTCTTTACAACTGTGAGGTGAGATACCGAAAATAAATTACACACATTTTAGATATCGCAAATGGCACCATATTGTCAACTACTTTTGACTAGGTACTATGAGGGCTATGGTCAAAATTATTGCACGAGGGAGTAGGGCAACGCTTCCAAACCAAGGGTACCTCGCCTGTCCACAGACCCATGAGACCATAGGGCTACTGGTAAAATGCACATGAGGGAGTACTGCAGGGGACTTTGGGTAGAGCAAAATTCAGTTGGTGGTACAGTAACCCGAAAAAGGTTGGAAACCACTACTGAAAGGCTACCGTATCACATCGATTACGGTTAACGAGCCCCCTGAGGTTCACTAATGAGTTAACTGAAAGATGGTATTTATTTTAAAGTAGAACAACATTGGTGTGCTCAGGAATAGGCTGACTAAACATCATCATTATAATAACATAGTATTTCACAACATAACATAGTATTTCACAACATAACATAGTATATCACAACATAATATAGGCAAACTAAACATCAGTATCATTATAATAACATAGTATATCACAACATAATAGTATATCACAACATAATAGTATATCACAACATAATAGTATATCACAACATAATAGTATATCACAACATAATAGTATATCACAAAATAATAGTATATCACAACATAATAGTATATCACAACATAACATAGTATATCATAACATAGTATATCACAACCTAATAGTATATGTTGTGATATACTATGTTATGTTGTGATATACTATGTTATGATGTTATAATGATACTGATGTTTAGTCAGCCTATACAGTAGACTGGCTGGAGGGGGAGAAAGACAGACAGTAGACTGGCTGGAGGGGGAGAAAGACAGACAGTAGACTGGCTGGAGGGGGAGAAAGACAGACAGTAGACTGGCTGGAGGGGGAGAAAGACAGACAGTAGACTGGCTGGAGAGGGAGAAAGACAGACAGTAGACTGGCTGGAGGGGGAGAGAGAAAGACTGTAGACTGGCTGGAGAGAGAACGAGAGACTGTAGACTGGCTGGAGAGGGAGAGGACTGGCTGGAGAGAGAACGAGAGACTGTAGACTGGCTGGTGAGAGAGAAAGACAGACTGTAGACTGGCTGGAGAGAGAACGAGAGACTGTAGACTGGCTGGAGAGAGAACGAGAGGCTGGCTGGCTTGCGAGTTCTTTGTTTCTGGCCATTTTGAGTCTGTATTGGAACCCACAAATGCTGATGCTCCAGATACTCAACTAGTCTTAGGAAGGCCAGTTTTATAGCTTCTTTAATCAGGACAACAGTTTTCAGCTGTGCTAAAATAATTGCAAAAGGTTTTGGCTGGCTAATAGAAATAAGCCTTTTTTTCCCTACTGTATGTGACGTTGGCACAAGGGAATAAACATTGTTTGTTTTCCTAAACCCATGTCCCCCCCCCCCCTGCGGTGAATATTTAGGTTTAGTGCCCGGATCAAATACAAATGTATTTGTCACATGATGGGCCGAATGCAACGAGTGTAGACTTATCTGTGAAATGATTGTTTAAAAGCCCTTCCTGACGATGCAGAGTTTAATTAAAAAAAAATAATAGATATGGTATGTACATGAAGGCAGGGTAAAGTGACTAGTCATCAGGATAGATAATAATAAGGTATTTGAGGTATATATGTACAAGAAGGCAGGGTAAAGTGACTAGGCATCAGGATAGATAATAATAAGGTATTTGAGGTATATATGTACAAGAAGGCAGGGTAAAGTGACTAGGCATCAGGATAGATAATAATAAGGTATTCGAGGTAGATGTGTACATGAAGGCAGGGTAAAGTGACCAGGCATTAGAATAGATAATAATAAGGTATTTGAGGTATATGTGTACATGAAGGCAGGGTAAAGTGACCAGGCATTAGGATAGATAATAATAAGGTATTTGAGGTATATGTGTACATGAAGGCAGGGTAAAGTGACCAGGCATTAGAATAGATAATAATAAGGTATTTGAGGTATATGTGTACATGAAGGCAGGGTAAAGTGACCAGGCATTAGGATAGATAGGCGTGTACTCTACAAGGTGTGGAAAGCGTTCCACAGGGACGCTGGCCCATGTTGACTCCAATGCTTCCCACAGTTTTGTCAAGTTGTCTGGATGTCCTTTGGCTGGTGGACCATTCTTGCTACACACGGGGGAAAACCCTGTAGCGTTATAATGCCATACCCCCGTTCAAAGGCACTTCAATCATTTGTCTTGCTCATTCACCCTCTGAATGGCACACAGACACAATCCATGTCTCCATTAGAAATCCTTCTGTAACCTGTTTCCTCGCCTTCAAGTGGAATCAACAGCGACATCAATAAGGGATCATAGCTTTCACCTGGATTCACCTGGTCAGTCTATGTCATGAAAAGAGCAGGTGTTCTTAATGTTTTGTGTAATCGAAGTATGATAAGAGTAAAACAAAGAACCGAGTAGCAGCAGCCGCAGAAGATGGTGAACGTGTCTGTGTGCTTACAGTATGTAATGTGTGTGTGTGTGTGTGTGTGTGTGTGTGTGTGTGTGTGTGTGTGTGTGTGTGTGTGTGTGTGTAAATAGTGTGTATATATGTGACTAACCACCTCGATTCGGATTCAAAATTTGAAATGTTTTATTTAATTATTATTTTTCTTTTTTACATTAGATAAAAGTAGAGACTCAGAGCTACCGTATGGTGTATCATACACTGCATTTGAGGAACAATGGGAAAGTAATTCTACTTTGAATGTTGATAAACTTGTAACCCCACTTTTGAGATAATGGTCTTTGAATTTTTTGGTACACCTACTGGAGAGCTCTTTTTTTTGTCTCCACCCATTCAACATTGTTCACACCCTCTTAAGCTTTAGCCCCACCCATCTCTTTAAGGATTCACATGCGAGGCCATGTGCTAAATGGAGCGAGTAAAGTAGTGTCACATCAAATCCAATTTTATTGGTCGCATACACATATTTGGCAGATGTTATCGTGGGTGTAGTGAAATGCTTGTGTTCCTAGCTCCAACAGTGCGGTAATATCGAACAATACACACACGTCTAAAAGAATGGAATTAAGAAATGTAGAAATATTAGAATGAGCTAACTGGTTAGAGCCAGTTTGCGCTGTTCTGTGAAGGGAGTAGTACACAGTGTTGTACGAGATCTTGAGTTTCTTGGCAATTTCTCGCATGGAATAACCTTCATTTCTCAGAACAAGAATAGACTGACGAGTTTCAGAAGAAAGTTATTTGTTTCTGGCCATTTTGAGCCTGTAATCGAACCCGCAAATGCTGATGCTCCAGATACTCAACCAGTTTTATTGCTTCTTTAATCAGAACAACAGTTTTCAGTTGTGCTAACATAATTGTAAAAGGGTTTTCTAATGATCAACTAGTCTTTTAAAATGATAAACTTGGATTAGCTAATACAACGTGCCATTGGAACACAGGAGTGAGGGTTGCTGATAATGGGCCTCTGTAACGCCTATGTAGATATTCCATTAAAAATCAGCCGTTTCCAGCTACAATAGTCATTTACAACATTAACAATGTCTACACTGTATTTCTGATCAATTTTATGTTATTTTAATGGACAAAACCAATTTTTTTCTTTATAAAAAACAAGGACATTTCTAAGTGACCCCAAACTTCTGAACGCTAGTGTATATGTGTGTGATGCGATGTATAGACATTATGGACACTGTGGATAGAATATTCAGTCTATCGGTAGAATATGTAGGGTAGAATATTGTGTATATATACACAGTAATAGTTAAATAGGATGGCCTTGACTAGAATGCAATGTGTGTGTGTATATATATATATATATGAAATGAGTAAAACAGTATATAAACATTGTTACAGTGGCCGTTGTTCCGTTGTTACAGTGGCCGGTGTTCCGTTGTTACAGTGGCCGGTGATTCTATGTACATAGGGCAGCAGCCTCTAAGGTGCAGGGTTGAGTAACCGGGTGGTGGCTGGCTAGTGACCGTGACTAAGTTCCGAGAAGATTACTGGGTGGAGGCCGGCTAGTGATGGCTATTTAACTTCTTATGGGCAGGTGGGACGTTAGCGTCCCACCTGACCAACATCTGGTGAAATTGCAGAGTGCGAAATTCGAAAATACCAAATTCAAATATTTAACGTTCTTGAAAATATGTGTTATACATCAAAATAAAGCTTAACTTCTTGTTAATTCAGCCTCTGTGTCAGGTTTCAAAAAGGCTTTACGGCGAAAGCAAACCATGCGATTATCTGAGGACAGCACCCCATCACACGAATCATATTTCAACCAGGCAGGTGCGCCATAAAAGTCAGAAATAGCGATATAATTCATGCTTTACCTTTTGAAGATCTTCTTCTGTTGGCACTCCAAAATGGCCCAGAAACATCACAAATGTTCCTTTTGTTTGATAATGTCCAATTTTATTTGGTGCGTTTGATTCAGAAATACACCGGTTTCAACTCGCCCAACATGCCTGCAAAGTATCTAATGAGTTACCTGTAAACTTGGTCCAAACATTCAAACAACGTTCCTAATCCAACCTCAGGTACCCTAAAACGTAAATAATCAAAATTTAAGACGGGATAAACTGTTTCCAATACCGGATAAAAACTTGAAGCACGCTCCAGTTCATGCGCATCAAAACAGTGGAGTCCACCTGGAGTGACACTTACAATAAATAGCACTACTACTTTATTTCTCAAAAGAAAAACATTGAACAATTTCTAAAGACTGTTGACATCTAGTGGAAGCCATAGGGACTGCAACCAGGTTCTAAATAATAAGGGTATCCCATTGATACCCATTGGAAACTCCTATGACCTCAATTTTTTCCCCCTGGATGGTTTGTCCTTGGGGTTTCGCCTGTCATATCAGTTCTGTTATACTCACAGACATTATTTTAACAGTTTCAGAAACTTTAGAGTGTTTTCTATCCACATCTACCAATTATATGCATATACTAGCTTCTGTGCCTGAGTAACAGGCAGTTTACTTTGGGCATGCTTTTCATCCGGAGGTGAAAATACTGCCCCCTACCCAAGAGAGGTTAATAGTCTGATGGTCTTGAGATAGAAGTTGTTTGTTTTTCAGTCTCTCGGTCCCAGCTTTGATGCACCTGTACTGACCTCGCCTTCTGGATGGTAGCGGGGCGAACAGGCAGTGGGCCTTCCTGTGACATCGGGTGCTGTAGGTGTCCTGGAGGGCAGGTAGTTTGCCCCCAGTGATGTGTTGGGAAGACCCCACTCCAGACCCCACTCTGGAGAGCCCTGTGGTTGTGGGCGGAGCAGTTGCCGTACCAGGCGGTGATACAGCCCGACAGGATGCTCTCAATTGTGCATCTGTAAAAGTTGGTGAGAGTCTTAGGGGCCATGCCAAATTTCTTCAGCTTCTGAGGTTGAAGAGGAAGAGGCGCACACACTCACCACACACTCTGTGTGGATGGAACACTTCTGGTTCTCAGTGATGTGTACGCCGAGGAACTTGAAGATGTTCACCTTCTCCACTGCAGTCCCGTCAATGTGGATAGGGGGCCGTGCTCCCTCTGCTGTTTCCTGAAGTCCATAATCGTCTCCTTTGTTTTGTTGACGTTGAGGGAGAAGTTAATTTCCTGGCACCACTCTGCCATGACCCTCACCTTCTCCCTGTAGGAGAGGTACTGTGTACTACTGTTCTGCCAACTTGATGGTTTGAGTTGGAGGCGTTTGTGAACACGCAGTCGTGGGTGAACAGGGAGTATATGACGGGGCTGAGCACGCACCCTTGTAGGGCCCCTGTGTTGAGGATCAGCATAGTGGAGGAGTTGTTTCCTACCTTCACCACCTGAGGTCGGCCCGTCAGGAAGTCCATGACCCAGTTGCACAGGGCGAGTTTCAGACCCAGGGCCCTGAGCTTAATGATGATCTTGGAGGTTATTGTGGTGTTGAATGCTGAGCTATGGTCATTGAACAGCATTCTGATGTAGGTATTCCTCTTGTCCAGATGGGATAGGGCAGTGTGATGGCGATTGCGTTGTCTGTGGATCTTTTGGGACGGTAGGCAAATTGTAGTGGGTCTAGGTTGTCAGGTAAGGTGGAGGTGATATGATCCTTGACTAGTCTCTCAAAGCACTTCATGATGACAGAAGTGAGTGCTACGGGTCTATAGTCATTTAGTTCAGTTACCTGGGCTTTATTGGGTACAGGAATAATGGTGGACATCTTGAAGCAAGTGGGGACAACAGACTGGGATTGGAAAAGGTGTCTGTAGACACTCCAGCCAGCTGGTCTGCGCATGCACTGAGGACGTGGCTAGGGATGCTATCTGGGCCGGCAGTCTTCCGACGGTTAACACGCTTAAACGTCTTACTCACGTCGGCCACGGAGAACGAGAGCCCACAGTCCTTGGTAGCGGCCCGCGTCGTTGTCACTGTTATCCTCAAAGCGGGCGAAGAAGGTGTGTAGCTTGTCTGGGAGCAAGACGTCGGTGTCACTGTTATCCTCAAAGCGGGCGAAGAAGGTGTGTAGCTTGTCTGGGAGCAAGACGTCGGTGTCTGCTACTTGGCTGGTTTTATCATCCGTGGTTGTCTGTAGACCCTGCCACATACGTCTCGCGTCTGAGCCGTTGATGAGCGACTCCACCTTGTCTCTGTACTGACGTTTTGCCTGTTTGATTGCCTTACGGAGGGAATAACTGTACTATTTGTATTCAACCATATTCCCAGTCACCTTGTTGTGGTGAAATGTGTATTAAAACAACCAAAGATTTAAATACTAAAAGTGGTAAAAGTAATAGCCTACAATAAGTAAAACTCCCGGTAAAAATACATTTGGCATATATCTTAATCTGACTTTGTTGCAGGTCATGTTCTTCAAATTACTGTCTCTGGTAAACACACACTATATCAAATAAAATATGTTTATTTGTCAAATGCGCAGGATAGAGAAGGTGTAAACGGTACACTGAAATGGTTATATGCTTATTTGTATAGTAGTAATATCAAACATAGAAGTGTCCTGATTTATAAATAGTTTTTAATTATTAGATGATGTTTACCCAGACAGACTTGTCTAAATTGATGCGTCATGTGAAGGAAATGGTGTAACCCCCCCCCCCCCCCCCCCAGCCATATCCAGCTAAGTGGATGGGTCACTATTGTCTAGACATGTACACATGTTCATGAAATACAATAGAAGGACGTAATCACCCCCAGACACACCTGGCTAATTTGATGGGTCATCATCTGGCATAGTGGAGTCTTTTGATGCGTCATGTGAAGGAAACCATGTAGCTAGCTAAACAATGAACCATAATCCCAACCCCATACTACTAGCTAAATAATGAACCATAATCCCAACCCCATACTACTAGCTAAACAATGAACCATAATCCCAACCCCATACTACTAGCTAAATAATGAACCATAATCCCAACCCCTACTACTAGCTAAATAATGAACCATAATCCCAACCCCATACTACTAGCTAAATAATGAACCATAATCCCAACCCCTACTACTAGCTAAATAATGAACCATAATCCCAACCCCATACTACTAGCCAAACAATGAACCATAATCCCAACCCCTACTCCTAGCTAAATAGTGAACCATAATCCCAACCCCTACTACTAGCTAAATAGTGAACCATAATCCCAACCCCATACTACTAGCTAAATAATGAACCATAATCCCAACCCCTACTACTAGCTAAATAATGAACCATAATCCCAACCCCTACTACTAGCCAAACAATGAACCATAATCCCAACCCCTACTCCTAGCTAAATAGTGAACCATAATCCCAACCCCTACTACTAGCTAAATAATGAACCATAATCCCAACCCCTACTACTAGTTTAATAATGAACCATAATCCCAACCCCTACTACTAGCTAAATAATGAACCATAATCCCAACCCCTACTACTAGCTAAATAATGAACCATAATCCCAACCCCTACTACTAGCTAAACAATGAACTATAATCCCAACTCCTACTACTAGCTAAACAATGAACCATAATCCCAACTCCTACTACTAGCTAAATAATGAACTATAATCCCAACTCCTACTACTAGCTAAATAATGAACCATAATCCCAACCCCTACTACTAGCTAAATAATGAACCATAATCCCAACCCCATACTACTAGCTAAATAATGAACCATAATCCCAACCCCATACTACTAGCTAAATAATGAACCATAATCCCAACCCCATACTACTAGCTAAATAATGAACCATAATCCCAACCCCTACTACTAGCTAAACAATGAACCATAATCCCAACCCCTACTACTAGCTAAACAATGAACCATAATCCCAACCCCTACTACTAGCTAAACAATGAACCATAATCCCAACTCCTACTACTAGCTAAACAATGAACCATAATCCCAATTTCTACTACTAGCTAAATAATGAACCATAATCCCAACCCCTACTACTAGCAATACAAACGGATTAGGGCTGACTCTATTTAGTGGACTGGTCCATCGTTGCTGAGGCCTCGGGAATGGCCCGTCCCGTTGCTGAGGCCTCGGGGATGGCCCGTCCCGTTGCTGAGGCCTCGGGGATGGCCCGTCCCGTTGCTGAGGCCTCGGGGATGGCCCGTCCCGTTGCTGAGGCCTCGGGGATGGCCCGTCCCGTTGCTGAGGCCTCGGGGATGGCCCGTCCCGTTGCTGAGGCCTCGGGGATGGCCCGTCCCGTTGCTGAGGCCTCGGGGATGGCCCGTCCCGTTGCTGAGGCCTCGGGGATGGCCCGTCCCGTTGCTGAGGCCTCGGGGATGGCCCGTCCCGTTGCTGAGGCCTCGGGGATGGCCCGTCCCGTTGCTGAGGCCTCGGGGATGGCCCGTCCCGTTGCTGAGGCCTCGGGGATGGCCCGTCCCGTTGCTGAGGCCTCGGGGATGTTTGTTGGTTTCAGTAAGTTCTGTTAATGCATTCAGTATATTATTGTTATTATAGTCTTACCGCTGTTGGAGGCCTCGGGGATGGCCCGTCCCGTTGCTGAGGCCTTGGGGATGTTTGTTGGTTTCAGTAAGTTCTGTTAATGCATTCAGTATATTATTGTTATTATAGTCTTACCGCTGTTGGAGTGGACACGTTATTTGCAGAGCGCACAACCATACGCTACACTTGTGAGGAAAAAGTTATATTTATTTTTTATTTTAGGTTTATTTCATTCCATTTTACGAGTTGTCAATTTTATTGATTTGAAAGGAGCGCTCCAAACAAAAGACAATCTTGAGGAAGGACACACACCTGATTTACATAGAAGTAGGCCAAGGACACACACCTGATTACATAGAAGTAGGCCAAGGACACACACCTGATTACACATAGAAGTAGGCCAAGGACACACACCTGATTACATAGAAGTAGGCCAAGGACACACACCTGATTACACACAGAAGTAGGCCAAGGACACACACCTGATTACACATAGAAGTAGGCCAAGGCTACCTGGCCTGATTACACATAGAAGTAGGCCAAGGATACCTGGCCTGATTACACATAGAAGTAGGCCAAGGACACACACCTGATTACACATAGAAGTAGGCCAAGGCTACCTGGCCTGATTACACATAGAAGTAGGCCAAGGATACCTGGCCTGATTACACATAGAAGTAGGCCAAGGTCACACACCTGATTACACATAGAAGTAGGCCAAGGACACACACCTGATTACACATAGAAGTAGGCCAAGGACACACACCTGATTACACATAGAAGTAGGCCAAGGACACACACCTGATTACACATAGAAGTAGGCCAAGGACACACACCTGATTACACATAGAAGTAGGCCAAGGACACACACCTGATTACACATAGAAGTAGGCCAAGGATACCTTCACTGTGGAGCTTCTCAAAGGAATTTTCTGTTCGTCCCCCAAAACAGCAAGTAAACAATTTTTTTATTTTTTTTATTTATATATCTATTGAGAATGAAAATAGTTCCTCAACGTAGCCTCTTTGAAAACTCTTTCCTAGTCTCTCGCTTTCGATAACCACTTTGCATGAAAGGCGGAAAAAATGTCATGCTCTGATCAGGTGGAAACATCATTATATTGGCCCACCTGATTACTTCTTATCTCTTGCTCAAATACACTACAGCTTGTCTGTCCGGAGCTCACTGGCACAGGAAATTCTGAGGTCCCAGAATATTTTATAAAATGTTGCAAGTTTGCTAGCAGGTCGGGCTGGACCATGCGCAACCAATGTGATTTATAGGATATTTATTTTTAGCGGGATATTTTATACCTGTAGGCTGCAATGTATAAAAAAATCTGGTTGGTCTATATTGATCTCTGGCTCCCTCTTTAGTAATTTGTGTCTTAATTTTGAATCGCAGTGCTTAAAGCATCAGACAAGCTCAGTAGCCTATATATAGTTGATTTAATATGGGGAAAAAGACACCAAAAAATGTCAACCTAATAATACGTTTTTTACTGTCAGTGACATCCCTAATCATCAGTAACCATTGCATAATGGGCGACTATAATAATGTAGCGAATAGCGATAATGCCCCTATAATAATGAAGATTGAATGCAGAATTATCTGAGATGTCAGGTACAACTAGGAGGTGTGTCCCAATGCCACCTGATTCCTTATAGGACGACCACTACTGTTGGCCAGGGCCCATTGGGTGTGTGTACAACTAGGAGGTGTGTCCCAATGCCACCTGATTCCCTATAGGACGACCACTACTGTTGGCCAGGGCCCATTGGGTGTGTGTACAACTAGGAGGTGTGTCCCAATGCCACCTGATTCCTTATAGGACGACCACTACTGTTGGCCAGGGCCCATTGGGTGTGTGTACAACTAGGAGGTGTGTCCCAATGCCACCTGATTCCTTATAGGACGACCACTACTGTTGGCCAGGGCCCATTGGGTGTGTGTACAACTAGGAGGTGTGTCCCAATGCCACCTGATTCCTTATAGGACGACCACTACTGTTGGCCAGGGCCCATTGGGTGTGTGTACAACTAGGAGGTGTGTCCCAATGCCACCTGATTCCCTATAGGACGACCACTACTGTTGGCCAGGGCCCATTGGGTGTGTGTACAACTAGGAGGTGTGTCCCAATGCCACCTGATTCCCTATAGGACGACCACTACTGTTGACCAGGGCCCATTGGGTGTGTGTACAACTAGGAGGTGTGTCCCAATGCCGCCATATTCCCCAATAGGACGACCACTACTGTTGGCCAGGGCCCATTGGGTGTGTGTCCAACTAGGAGGTGTGTCCCAATGCCACCTGATTCCCAATAGGACGACCACTACTGTTGGCCAGGGCTCATTGGGTGTGTGTACAACTAGGAGGTGTGTCCCAATGCCACCTGATTCCCTATAGGACGACCACTACTGTTGGCCAGGGCCCATTGGGTGTGTGTCCAACTAGGAGGTGTGTCCCAATGCCACCATATTCCCCAATAGGACGACCACTACTGTTGGCCAGGGCTCATTGGGTGTGTGGGGAAGCTGTCTGGTAAAAGAGAAGTCAAGAGACAATGTACTGTAGCTAGTTCCCTGAGGTGTTGTGGGAAATGGGTTGAGACTGAGAGAACAGCTGGGATTTGTACAGGCTGTTATGTTTAGCTGGTCATGGATTTTAAAAAGGTAGTTAACCTTTAACCTTTAACTAGGCAAGTCAGTTATGGTCAAATTCAGATTTACAATGACGGCTGACCCCCCCCCCCCCCCCCCCGGCAAAACCCGGCAAAACCCGGATGACGCCGAGCCAATTGTGCGCCGCCCTATGGGACTCCCAATCACGGCCGGTTGAAATACAGCCTGGATTCGAACCAGGGACTGTAGTGACACCTCTTGCACTTAGATGCAGTGTCTTAGACCGCTGTGCCACTCGGGAGTGTCTGCTCTTTTTTTTTTCTGTCAGCCTCTGTTTCAGACTTCATGATGTCACACAGAAAGTGTGTGTGTGTGTGTGTGTGTGTGTGTGTGTGTGTGAGAGAGAGACCAAAACAAAGATGGTCTGTGATGCCTCAGGAATGAAAGACTCCAGTGTAGCAGTTTACACACACGCTGTCCACTGACCCAGGAATGTATCAGTGAACTCACACACACTTCCTGTCTCTGTTAGAATGACTCAGAGCTGACCCACTGACTGACTGACTGGTAGAGAACAGCTGGAGTGACAGACATAAGGAACCGACGAGGCTTTGGGGCATCAGGTAGTTTAATTATGAAACTGAGGGAAAATACTGGGAGAGACGGAGTCCGTGCCAGCCAGAGGGGGACGAGAGAGAGAGAGAGCGAGCCAGCCAGAGGGGGACGAGAGAGAGAGAGCGAGCCAGCCAGAGGGGGACGAGAGAGAGAGAGCGAGCCAGCCAGAGGGGGACGAGAGAGAGAGAGCGAGCCAGCCAGAGGGGGACGAGAGAGAGAGAGCGAGCCAGCCAGAGGGGGACGAGAGAGAGAGAGCGAGCCAGCCAGAGGGGGACGAGAGAGAGAGAGCGAGCCAGCCAGAGGGGGACGAGAGAGAGAGAGAGAGAGCGAGCCAGCCAGAGGGGGACGAGAGAGAGAGAGAGAGAGCCAGCCAGAGGGGGACGAGAGAGAGAGAGAGAGCGAGCCAGCCAGAGGGGGACGAGAGAGAGAGAGAGAGCGAGCCAGCCAGAGGGGGACGAGAGAGAGAGAGAGAGCGAGCCAGCCAGAGGGGGACGAGAGAGAGAGAGAGAGCGAGCCAGCCAGAGGGGGACGAGAGAGAGAGAGAGAGCGAGCCAGCCAGAGGGGGACGAGAGAGAGAGAGAGAGCGAGCCAGCCAGAGGGGGACGAGAGAGAGAGAGAGAGCGAGCCAGCCAGAGGGGGACGAGAGAGAGAGAGAGAGCGAGCCAGCCAGAGGGGGACGAGAGAGAGAGAGAGAGCGAGCCAGCCAGAGGGGGACGAGAGAGAGAGAGAGAGCGAGCCAGCCAGAGGGGGACGAGAGAGAGAGAGAGAGAGCGAGCCAGCCAGAGGGGGACGAGAGAGAGAGAGAGCGAGCCAGCCAGAGGGGGACGAGAGAGAGAGAGAGAGAGCGAGCCAGCCAGAGGGGGACGAGAGAGAGAGAGAGAGAGCGAGCCAGCCAGAGGGGGACGAGAGAGAGAGCGAGCCAGCCAGAGGGGGACGAGAGAGAGAGAGAGAGAGCGAGCCAGCCAGAGGGGGGCGAGAGAGAGAGAGAGAGCGAGCCAGCCAGAGGGGGGCGAGAGAGAGAGAGAGAGCGAGCCAGCCAGAGGGGGACGAGAGAGAGAGAGAGAGCGAGCCAGCCAGAGGGGGACGAGAGAGAGAGAGAGAGAGCGAGCCAGCCAGATGGGGACGAGAGAGAGAGAGAGAGAGCGAGCCAGCCAGAGGGGGACGAGAGAGAGAGAGCGAGCCAGCCAGAGGGGGACGAGAGAGAGAGAGAGCGAGCCAGCCAGAGGGGGACGAGAGAGAGAGAGAGCGAGCCAGCCAGAGGGGGACGAGAGAGAGAGAGAGCGAGCCAGCCAGAGGGGGACGAGAGAGAGAGAGAGCGAGCCAGCCAGAGGGGGACGAGAGAGAGAGAGAGAGAGCGAGCCAGCCAGAGGGGGACGAGAGAGAGAGGAGCGAGCCAGCCAGAGGGGGACGAGAGAGAGAGAGCGAGCCAGCCAGAGGGGGACGAGAGAGAGAGAGCGAGCCAGCCAGAGGGGGACGAGAGAGAGAGAGCGAGCCAGCCAGAGGGGGACGAGAGAGAGAGAGCGAGCCAGCCAGAGGGGGACGAGAGAGAGAGAGCGAGCCAGCCAGAGGGGGACGAGAGAGAGAGAGAGCGAGCCAGCCAGAGGGGGACGAGAGAGAGAGAGCGAGCCAGCCAGAGGGGGACGAGAGAGAGAGAGCGAGCCAGCCAGAGGGGGACGAGAGAGAGAGAGCGAGCCAGCCAGAGGGGGACGAGAGAGAGAGAGCGAGCCAGCCAGAGGGGGACGAGAGAGAGAGAGCGAGCCAGCCAGAGGGGGACGAGAGAGAGAGAGAGCGAGCCAGCCAGAGGGGGACGAGAGAGAGAGAGCGAGCCAGCCAGAGGGGGACGAGAGAGAGAGAGCGAGCCAGCCAGAGGGGGACGAGAGAGAGAGAGCGAGCCAGCCAGAGGGGGACGAGAGAGAGAGAGCGAGCCAGCCAGAGGGGGACGAGAGAGAGAGAGCGAGCCAGCCAGAGGGGGACGAGAGAGAGAGAGCGAGCCAGCCAGAGGGGGACGAGAGAGAGAGAGCGAGCCAGCCAGAGGGGGACGAGAGAGAGAGAGAGCGAGCCAGCCAGAGGGGGACGAGAGAGAGAGAGAGCGAGCCAGCCAGAGGGGGACGAGAGAGAGAGAGCGAGCCAGCCAGAGGGGGACGAGAGAGAGAGAGCGAGCCAGCCAGAGGGGGACGAGAGAGAGAGAGCGAGCCAGCCAGAGGGGGACGAGAGAGAGAGAGAGCGAGCCAGCCAGAGGGGGACGAGAGAGAGAGAGAGCGAGCCAGCCAGAGGGGGACGAGAGAGAGAGAGAGCGAGCCAGCCAGAGGGGGACGAGAGAGAGAGAGAGCGAGCCAGCCAGAGGGGGACGAGAGAGAGAGAGAGCGAGCCAGCCAGAGGGGGACGAGAGAGAGAGAGCGAGCCAGCCAGAGGGGGACGAGAGAGAGAGAGCGAGCCAGCCAGAGGGGGACGAGAGAGAGAGAGCGAGCCAGCCAGAGGGGGACGAGAGAGAGAGAGCGAGCCAGCCAGAGGGGGACGAGAGAGAGAGAGCGAGCCAGCCAGAGGGGGACGAGAGAGAGAGAGCGAGCCAGCCAGAGGGGGACGAGAGAGAGAGAGCGAGCCAGCCAGAGGGGGACGAGAGAGAGAGAGCGAGCCAGCCAGAGGGGGACGAGAGAGAGAGAGCGAGCCAGCCAGAGGGGGACGAGAGAGAGAGAGCGAGCCAGCCAGAGGGGGACGAGAGAGAGAGAGCGAGCCAGCCAGAGGGGGACGAGAGAGAGAGAGCGAGCCAGCCAGAGGGGGACGAGAGAGAGAGAGCGAGCCAGCCAGAGGGGGACGAGAGAGAGAGAGCGAGCCAGCCAGAGGGGGACGAGAGAGAGAGAGCGAGCCAGCCAGAGGGGGACGAGAGAGAGAGAGCGAGCCAGCCAGAGGGGGACGAGAGAGAGAGAGCGAGCCAGCCAGAGGGGGACGAGAGAGAGAGAGCGAGCCAGCCAGAGGGGGACGAGAGAGAGAGAGCGAGCCAGCCAGAGGGGGACGAGAGAGAGAGAGCGAGCCAGCCAGAGGGGGACGAGAGAGAGAGAGCGAGCCAGCCAGAGGGGGACGAGAGAGAGAGAGCGAGCCAGCCAGAGGGGGACGAGAGAGAGAGAGCGAGCCAGCCAGAGGGGGACGAGAGAGAGAGAGCGAGCCAGCCAGAGGGGGACGAGAGAGAGAGAGCGAGCCAGCCAGAGGGGGACGAGAGAGAGAGAGCGAGCCAGCCAGAGGGGGACGAGAGAGAGAGAGCGAGCCAGCCAGAGGGGGACGAGAGAGAGAGAGCGAGCCAGCCAG
The DNA here is from genome assembly GCF_029448725.1 of Salvelinus fontinalis. Classification (NCBI taxonomy): domain Eukaryota; kingdom Metazoa; phylum Chordata; class Actinopteri; order Salmoniformes; family Salmonidae; genus Salvelinus; species Salvelinus fontinalis. The sequence continues at coordinate 303,192 of NW_026600315.1, forward strand.
AGGGGGACGAGAGAGAGAGAGCGAGCCAGCCAGAGGGGGACGAGAGAGAGAGAGCGAGCCAGCCAGAGGGGGACGAGAGAGAGAGAGCGAGCCAGCCAGAGGGGGACGAGAGAGAGAGAGCGAGCCAGCCAGAGGGGGACGAGAGAGAGAGAGCGAGCCAGCCAGAGGGGGACGAGAGAGAGAGAGCGAGCCAGCCAGAGGGGGACGAGAGAGAGAGAGCGAGCCAGCCAGAGGGGGACGAGAGAGAGAGAGCGAGCCAGCCAGAGGGGGACGAGAGAGAGAGAGCGAGCCAGCCAGAGGGGGACGAGAGAGAGAGAGCGAGCCAGCCAGAGGGGGACGAGAGAGAGAGAGCGAGCCAGCCAGAGGGGGACGAGAGAGAGAGAGCGAGCCAGCCAGAGGGGGACGAGAGAGAGAGAGCGAGCCAGCCAGAGGGGGACGAGAGAGAGAGAGCGAGCCAGCCAGAGGGGGACGAGAGAGAGAGAGCGAGCCAGCCAGAGGGGGACGAGAGAGAGAGAGCGAGCCAGCCAGAGGGGGACGAGAGAGAGAGAGAGAGAGCGAGCCAGCCAGAGGGGGACGAGAGAGAGAGAGAGAGAGCGAGCCAGCCAGAGGGGGACGAGAGAGAGAGAGAGAGAGCGAGCCAGCCAGAGGGGGACGAGAGAGAGAGAGAGAGCGAGCCAGCCAGAGGGGGACGAGAGAGAGAGAGAGAGCGAGCCAGCCAGAGGGGGACGAGAGAGAGAGAGAGAGCGAGCCAGCCAGAGGGGGACGAGAGAGAGAGAGAGAGCGAGCCAGCCAGAGGGGGACGAGAGAGAGAGAGAGAGAGCGAGCCAGCCAGAGGGGGACGAGAGAGAGAGAGAGAGAGCGAGCCAGCCAGAGGGGGACGAGAGAGAGAGAGAGAGAGCGAGCCAGCCAGAGGGGGACGAGAGAGAGAGAGAGAGAGCGAGCCAGCCAGAGGGGGACGAGAGAGAGAGAGAGAGAGCGAGCCAGCCAGAGGGGGACGAGAGAGAGAGAGAGAGAGCGAGCCAGCCAGAGGGGGACGAGAGAGAGAGAGAGAGCGAGCCAGCCAGAGGGGGACGAGAGAGAGAGAGAGAGAGCGAGCCAGCCAGAGGGGGACGAGAGAGAGAGAGAGAGCGAGCCAGCCAGAGGGGGACGAGAGAGAGAGAGAGAGCGAGCCAGCCAGAGGGGGACGAGAGAGAGAGAGCGAGCCAGCCAGAGGGGGACGAGAGAGAGAGAGAGAGAGAGAGCCAGCCAGAGGGGGACGAGAGAGCCAGTCAGTTAGCCAGAGGGGGACGAGAGAGCCAGTCAGTTAGCCAGAGGGGGACGAGAGAGCCAGTCAGTTAGCCAGAGGGGGACGAGAGACCCAGTCAGTTAGCCAGAGGGGGACGAGAGAGCCAGTCAGTCAGTGAGTGACTGTCTGTCTGTCTGTCTGTGTGGTCTGGTCTGAGAGAGGGAGCCAGTGAGTGAGTGAGTGACTGTCTGGTCTGGTCTGAGGGAGGGGGATGACAGTTTCAGGAGAATGTTAATGTAGTATTCATAAGATGGATTGCATCCACAGGAAGTACTGAGTAAGTATCTCTCTTTGTGTGTGCATGTTAGGCACCCTAATACAGGTTACCCAGCTAATCAGCCCAAAGCTCTTCAGAGTAATGAAAACCAATGGGAGGTCAATAACTGTGGCTAATGCTAACATGACCTTTGACCCCTAACCCCTTGACCCCAATCTACCTACATTTACATTTCAGTCATTTAGCAGATTCTTATACAGAGCGATTTACAGTTAGGGTCATTTCCACGGTAACATAATTATGCTTTGCCTAAGTTTTTTTCACTTTAAAATGTATGCAAAAAAAACAAAAAAACATTGATTTTCAAAGTGTAACAAACCACTACTATTTTATCAAACCAATTAACTATGTTTAATTATTAGCTGATTTATATTAATCATGTAACAATTAACTCATTAGCAATCTTGGGGCACCACGGGAAAAAGTTTGTTTAATGAGTTAAAGTTTCCTGAATTAACTCAAGGATATATCACAATACATCGTTATCATACCAGTCATCCATTTACCATTATTACCTCAGTCTCATTCTGAACGTCATTGACTTCATAAATCTGCACGAACCCTAGTCTAAGTGATAATTCAGCGATACACAAATTGGCTCAATTATTTATTTATTTACGAATTAACTAAATAATCACACAGAAATACATAAACACACACAATATAGGTTGAATTGAGTACTAACATCATGCAATGAAAAGTCCCTAGTGGACTAACCCGATATGACGGCTTGTTACACAATGAAAGGGGTGGGGAAAGAAAGAGCGTGAGAAGGAGAGACAAAGGAAATCATTTTTCGTACGTACAGTTGAATAATACGCTCACTGTAAATATGGATATTTAGCACCCTAACAACCGCTCATTTGGATTTAGATATTTACGCTTGGATGTCTTTGTCTGTCGTTTCTCTGAAACCACTCGATCCGTCTGTGACAAATAGTTCGACAGAAAGTCTCTGGTTGTGTAAGTCTCTTGTCCACCAGAGGTCACAATGTCCTGTTGTAGTAGGCTTCATTGTCTCTGAGCGTTCGTTAGACTGGATACATCAGAAATATACCAATGGTCATTTGCTGAGATCCTCGTGTCTTTGGTCCACGTTCTAGACTACTTTACATTACCCAGCTGCAGACTGAGAATGTTTGGTGTAGTCTTCGCCTTTACTCGTCAATAGTTTGTGGGTCTTACCATTTGTAACGTATTCAGCTCGCGCTGCACGTATTCTGGTCTGGTAGAGTCTAACCAGTTGTGACGTCCGGCTCAACACCGTCCCCGCCTGCTTGGTCTAAATTTCGTTAGCTTTCCTTTTATGCACTCTGTAAAAAGGGGAGTTCCATCCTGTTGGCATAATGTCTGTGCTCACATGGGTGTGGTTACTGACGGTGTAAAACTTTATTTGACAATTATCTAATATAGAAGGCTAAAATCACATTGCTATCTTTTCATAAATAGTTTCATATTTAATCATATAAGTTTTACAACATTTAGATGTAAATCTGATAACTGGGACGTATACATTTGTGGAATTACAGTTATTTAGTTATACCGTCCTTAATGATATCACAAAACAACAACTGATTTGACATGATTATTGTTTGGAGCCTTACCTACCATTTCCCACATTATTTATGTTAGAAATATTGTTCCAATATTTTGATGTTAAAGTACTGCAAAGTACTCTCTCTCTCTCTCTGTTGTAACACTCAGACATTCCATTCTCAATACTGCAAAGGCAAACGAGAGAAAGTTTACGACCGGTCGTTAAGTCATACAACTGGCCCAACTTTACTCTATTTGTCTACTGTACTGTACTCTACTGTACTTTACTCTTCTCTACTCGTCACCTGTACTCTACTCTTCTCTACCCTACTGTACTATACTCTACTGTGTGAGTGTAGGTCAGTGCTCAGTGGGTGAGGATGCTGGTTACAGTAAATGGAAAGAGAGGGGGCTCATGGGTAGGTGTCAGTAAGAGCTGGGAGAGGTAACTTTAACTGGAGAGAGGGAGACTAGACTACCAGACAACAGAAAGACATAGAAAACAGTTATCAGCTGAACATAACAGTATGCCAGTGGAAGGGAGGACAGTAGCAGGAGACACTATGAGCTGAACATAACAGTCAGTGGAAGAGAGGACAGTAACAGGAGACACTATGAGCTGAACATAACAGTCAGTGGAAGAGAGGACAGTAACAGGTGACCCAACTGTGGTTTGTGACTATTGTGATTTCCCATTTAGGCAATTCGCCTGCAGTAATTACATTTACTGATTGTTGTTGTTGTTGGTAATTCCGTTACCAATTTGGATGTTTTTGTAAGGGTTTCCGCACGCTTCTGTTAGGCTGGGTCTTCTGTTAGGCTGGGTCTTCTGTTAGGCTGGGTCTTCTGTTAGGCTGGGTCTTCTGCTCGGCTGGGTCTTCTGCTCGGCTGGGTCTTCTGTTCGGCTGGGTCTTCTGTTCGGCTGGGTCTTCGGTTCGGCTGGGTCTTCGGTTCGGCTGGGTCTTCGGTTCGGCTGGGTCTTCGGTTCGGCTGGGTCTTCGGTTCGGCTGGGTCTTCGGTTCGGCTGGGTGTTCGGTTGGGTCTTCTGTTCGGCTGGGTCTTCTGCTCGGCTGGGTCTTCTGCTCGGCTGGGTCTTCTGCTCGGCTGGGTCTTCTGCTCGGCTGGGTCTTCGGCTCGGCTGGGTCTTCGGCTCGGCTGGGTCTTCGGCTCGGCTGGGTCTTCGGCTCGGCTGGGTCTTCTGTTCGGCTGGGTCTTCGGTTCGGCTGGGTCTTCGGTTCGGCTGGGTCTTCGGTTCGGCTGGGTCTTCGGTTCGGCTGGGTCTTCGGTTCGGCTGGGTCTTCGGTTCGGCTGGGTCTTCGGTTCGGCTGGGTCTTCTGCTCGGCTGGGTCTTCGGTTCGGCTGGGTCTTCGGTTCGGCGCCTAGCCGAACTCAGCTCGGTGAACCAGACGAGTGTGCCTGCGTACTCCTTTAAAATACCTTCGCTTTAAAAACCATATTGAGGATGTGTAGCCAGTATACACTTCCTCAAAATAGTCAGAATGAAATCAAAGAACTCAATAAATGTGTCAATTATTTTGAGGTTTTTGTCGAGGAGATGTTTGATGCAGTATTTCTCAAGCGAAATTTTTTGTTGCATGAAAACGAGTTATTGTTGAATGACGGCAAACATTTCATTGAAGAATCTCTACTGTTGACCAATGATTGACGATGGGGGCGTAGACTTGAAAAAACGAGGTTGTGTGCACGAAAAGCTTTTAATATAACAACCTTGTTGAACACCAAAAAATGAACCAAAATGTCGTCATAATATATGAACACGCTGTTTTGGATGGGAAGCCGGTTCCTTAAGACCCATTTTCCATCTAACAAGAAATCGAAGCCTTTACTTCTGCTTAATTTTGGAAGATGAAAAAAAAAAAAGTATATATGCCTCAATTTCTCAAAAATATGGCTTTCATTTGAAACCAAATTTGATGTGCTCCTTTAAACTTCACATGTTGATGCTCAGGGGTCCTTTTTTAAACTTTATTTTACCTTTATTTAACCAGGTAAGTCGGTTTAAAGAACAAATTCTTATTTTCAATGACGGCCTAGGAACAGTGGGTTTAACTGCCTTGTTTAGGGGCAGAACGACAGATTTTTACCTTGTCAGCTCGGGGATTCGATCTTGCAACCTTACAGTTAACTAGTCCAACACTAACCACTAGGCTACCTGCCGCCCCTACTCTCTAACCACTAGGCTACCTGCCGCCCCTACTCTCTAACCACTAGGCTACCTGCCGCCCCTACATTCTAACCACTAGGCTACGTGCCACCCCTACATTATAACCACTAGGCTACCTGCCGCCCCTACACTCTAACCACTAGGCTACCTGCCGTCCATACACTCTAACCACTAGGCTACCTGCCGCCCCTACTCTCTAACCACTAGGCTACCTGCCGCCCCTACACTCTAACCACTAGGCTACCCGCCGCCCCTACTCTCTAACCACTAGGCTACCTGCCGCCCCTACTCTCTAACCACTAGGCTACCTGCCGCCCCTACATTCTAACCACTAGGCTACGTGCCACCCCTACATTATAACTACTAGGCTACCTGCCGTCCCTACACTCTAACCACTAGGCTACCTGCCGTCCATACACTCTAACCACTAGGCTACCTGCCGCCCCTACTCTCTAACCACTAGGCTACCTGCCGCCCCTACTCTCTAACCACTAGGCTACCTGCCGCCCCTACACTCTAACCACTAGGCTACCTGCCGTCCATACACTCTAACCACTAGGCTACCTGCCCGTGTTGGTGCTCAGGGGTCCTTTTACGTGGAAATGCCCTTAGTGATCACTCTTTAGGATCACCACCTACAATAGTAAATTCAGGGTGAGCCAGTTCACACACATCCAAGTCTTCGTAAGTACTTTACAGGTATTGATTGTTTATTGATCGGGTACTGCAGAGATTTCTAGGATTAATTACATTAAGTAGTCATCACTTATCTTAATTACTCACGACCCTCCTGCAAATTTCCCCATGGTTTATCAGTGGTTGTCTGTGCCCCCCCCCCCCCCCCCACTCTCTCATGGTCACATGGTTAAACAGGATGCTAGGAGAGTTCCAGAAGGTTTAACCCTTCAGTGGTGTGTGTCTGTCTTGTCAAATGAGAACATGCATTATTGTCTTCCGAAAACAGTTTCTCAGCCAGCCCCTCTCCCAGTGGGGTTAGCTTGGGGGGGAACGGCAGCCCCCTTCCCAGTGGGGTTAGCTTGGGGGGAACTGACTGCTGCGTTTGTTGTTCTAGTATCTGCAGATTCCTTATAAGCAGCGGTGGTGTGTGGGTGGGTGGTGTTGGTGGGTGGTGTGAGTGGGTGGGTGGGTGGGTGGGTGTGATGAAAGGCAGCAGGAGTTGACCAATACACCCCCGACCCCCCCACCCCACCTTTCTCTTCTCTTGCTTTCTCTGTCCTTTGCTCTCTTGCTCTGCTTGTCTCCGTCGTCTGTCATTTCAATGTAAGGGCTTTATTAGCATGGGAAACATATGTTAACATTGACAAAGAAAGTGGAGTAGATAATAAACAAAAGTGAAATAAACAATAAAAATTAACAGTAAACATTACACTCACAGAAGTTCCAAAAGAATAAAGACATTACAAATGTCATATTATGTCTATATACCGTGTTGTAACGATGTGCAAATAGTTAAAGTACAAAAGGGGAAATAAATAAACATAAATATCTTTCTCTACCCCAGCTTTCCTTGTAGCCCTCCTCTCTCTCATACACATATTTCTTACCCAGGTTGATAAGCTGCTTTGACCAACATGCTGCGAATTGTCTGTCTGAGAGATTTCACCACCGCTCTGTGTGATGTGATGTGATCATGTCTACAGTAGATGTAATGTGTTCATATCATGTCTACAGTAGATGTAATGTGATCATGTCTACAGTAGATGTAATGTGATCATGTCTACAGTAGATGTAATGTGATCATGTCTACAGTAGATGTAATGTGATCATGTCTACAGTAGATGTAATGTGATCATGTCTACAGTAGATGTAATGTGATCATGTCTACAGTAGATGTAATGTGTTCATATCATGTCTACAGTAGATGTAATGTGATCATGTCTACAGTAGATGTGATGTGATCATGTCTACAGTAGATGTAATGTGTTCAGATCATGTCTACAGTAGATGTAATGTGTTCATGTCTACAGTAGATGTAATGTGATCATGTCTACAGTAGATGTAATGTGATCATGTCTACAGTAGATGTAATGTGATCATGTCTACAGTAGATGTAATGTGATCATGTCTACAGTAGATGCAATCATCTGTTAGTATCAATGCCTCATGACAAGTTTCTATCGCTCGCCCCCCCTCTGTATATCGCCCCCCCCTCTGTATCGCCCCCTCTCTGTATCCCCACCCCCCCTCCCTGTATCGCCCCCCCCCCGTATCGGCCCCCTCTCTGTATCATCCCCCCTCTCTGTATTCCCCCCCCCCCCCCCCCCCCCCCCCTCCGTATCACCCCCTCTCCGTATCCCCCCCCCCCCCTCTGTATCGCCCCCCTCTCTGTATCCCCCCCTCCGTATCGCCGCCCCCTCCCTGTATCCCCCCCTCTCTGTATCGCCCCCAGGCTATCTGTCAACCAACCAGTGTAGTTACAAACAGCACAGGAGTTAAATCATCAACATGTATTGATCACATCTTTACTAACGCTGCAGAAATCTGCAGTATCCAAATCCATAGGATGTAGTGATCACAATATAGTAGCCATATCTAGGGAAACCAAAGTTCCAGAGGCTGGGCCTAATGTAGTGTATAAGAGGTCATACAATACATTTTGTAGTGATTCCTATGTTGTTGATGTAAAGAATATTTGTTGGTCCGTGGTGTGTAATGAGGAGGAAACAGACACACTTATGAAATTGCTTATCCCAGTAACTAATAAGCATGCACCCATTTAAGAAAATTACTGTAAAAAAAACCTGTTAAATCCCCTTGGATTGATGAGGAATTGAAAAATGGTATGGTTGAGAGAGATGAGGTAAGAGGAATGGCAAATAAGTCTGGCTGCACAACTGATGGACAAACTCATTGCAAATTGAGAAGTGATGCGACTAAACTGAATTATAAGAAGAAGAAACTACACGATGAAACAAAGATAAATGACGACAGTAAAAAGCTTTGCATCATCTTCAATGAAATTATGGGGGAAAAAAGGCAAACTCAGCTCCATCATTCATTGAATCAGATGGTTTATTCATTACAAAACCCACTGATATTGCCAAATGACTTCAATGTATTTTTCATTGGCAAGATTAGCTCATTTAGGCATGACACACAGCAGTAAACACTGACACTACACATACAAGTATATCTGATCAACTTATGAAATACAAGCATTGTAATTTCGAATTCCGTAAAGTCAGTGTGGAAGAAGTGAGAAAATGATTAATGTTTTATCAACAATGACAAGCCACCGGGGTCTGACAACTTGGATGGAAAATGACGGAGGATAATAGAGGACGATATTGGCAGGCCTGGAGGGAAGCAAAGGTCTATCCGCTACCTAAGAATAGTAAAGCCCCCTTTACTGGCTCAAATAGCCAACTAATCAGCCGGTTACCAAAATTGTGTTTGACCAGATACATTGCTATTTTACAGTAAAACAAATTGACAACAGATATTCAGCACGCTTATTGGGAAGGACATTCAACATGCACAGCATTTGCACAAATGACTGATGATTGGCTGAGAGAAATTGATGATAAAAAGATTGGGGCTGTTTTGTTAGACTTCAGTGCGGCTTCTGACATTATCGATCGTAGTCTGCTGCTGGAAAAACGTATGTGTTATGGCTTTACACCCCCTGCTATAATGTGGATAAAGAGTTACCTGTCTAACAGAACACAGAGGGTGTTCTTTAATGGAAGCCTCTCCAACATAATCCAGGTAGAATCAGGTATTCCCCAGGGCAGCTGTCTAGGCCCCTTACTTTTTTTCAATCTTTACTAACGTCATGCCACTGGCTTTGATTTAAAGCTAGTGTGTCTATGTATGCGGTTGTCACTGCACGTCAGCTACTACAGTGACTGAAATGACTGCAACACTTAACAAAGAGCTGCAGTTAGTTTCAGAACGGGTGGCAAGGAATAAGTTAGACCTAAATATTTCAAAAACTAAAAGCATTGTATTTGGGACAAATCTTTCTAAACCTCAACCCCTAAACCTCAACTAAATCTTGTAATAAATATTGTGGAAATTGAGCAAGTTGAAGGTGACTAATCTGCTTGGCGTAACCCTGGAATGTAAACTGTCATGTTCAAAACATATTGATACAGTAGTAAGATGGGGAGAGGTCTGTCCATAACAAAGTGCTGCTGTACCTTCTTAACAACGCTATCAACAAGGCAGGTCCTACAGGGCCTAGTTTCTACATTCTTAACAACATTATCAACAAGGCAGGTCCTACAGTCCCTAGTTTCTACATTCTTAACAACACTATCAACAAGGCAGGTCCTACAGGCCCTAGTTTCTACCTTCTTAACAACACTATCAACAAGGCAGGTCCTACAGGCTCTAGTTTCTACCTTCTTAACAACACCATCAACAATGCAGGTCCTACAGGCCCTAGTTTCTACCTTCTTAACAACACTATCAACAAGGCAGGTCCTACAGGCCCTAGTTTCTACATTCTTAACAACACTATCAACAAGGCAGGTCCTACAGGCCCTAGTTTCTACCTTCTTAACAACACCATCAACAAGGCAGGTCCTACAGGCCCTAGTTTCTACCTTCTTAACAACACTATCAACAAGGCAGGTCCTACAGGCCCTAGTTTCTACCTTCTTAACAACACTATCAACAAGGCAGGTCCTACAGGCCCTAGTTTCTACCTTCTTAACAACACTATCAACAAGGCAGGTCCTACAGTCCCTAGTTTCTACATTCTTAACAACACTATCAACAAGGCAGGTCCTACAGGCCCTAGTTTCTACCTTCTTAACAGTACTATCAACAAGGCAGGTCCTACAGGCCCTAGTTTCTACATTCTTAACAACACTATTAACAAGGCAGGTCCTACAGGCCCTAGTTTCTACATTCTTAACAACACTATCAACAAGGCAGGTCCTACAGGCCCTAGTTTCTACCTTCTTAACAACTCTATCAACAAGGCAGGTCCTACAGGCCCTAGTTTTGTCACACCTGGACTACTGTTCAGTCGTGTGGTCAGGTGCTACGAAAAAGGACTTAGAAAATTGCAATTGGCTCAGAACAAGGCAGCACTGCCGTTGGATGTCCACAAAGAGCAAATATTATGCATGTCAATCTCTCCTGGCTGAAAGTGGAGGAGAGATTGACTTCATCACTACTTGTGTTTGTGAGAGGTATTGACATGTTGAAAGCACTGAGCTGTCTGTTTAAACTACTGGCGCACAGCTCAGACACCCGTGCATACCCCACAAGATATTCCACAGTACTACATAGAGCCATGACTACATGGAACTCTATTCCACAACAGGTAACTGATGCAGCAGTAGAATCACATTTAAAAAACAGATAAAAATAAACCTTATGGAACAGTGGAGACTGTGAAGCAACGCAAACATAGACATATACACACACACACACACACACACACACACACACACACACACACACACACACACACACACACACACACACACACACACACACACACACACACACACACACACACACACACAGGTTTTGTGTTGTAGATATGTGGTAGTGGTGTGTTGTGAATTCCTTAATGAATGTATTATCTTTTTAAACATGGTATAACTGCCTTAATTTTGCCAGACCCCAGAAAGAGTAGATGCTGCCTTGGCAACAGCTAACGGGGATCCATAATACATACAAATACAAATAAGACCCACTAATTACATAATTTTTAATCAAAATAGTTTCACTTTTTATTTTATTTTTTAGTTGTTGCAGTAATCACAGATCGTCCACTTTGTTCAGATGTTGAAATCGAGTGGTTTACCTTATTTTCTCAGAATGTGAACGAGTTGCCGAGTAAATTTTTTTTAAATAATAATTTAAATAAAAAAAAAAAATATATATATTTTATATAATTGTGTTTTTATGCTTATTGCACATTTTTATAAAAGACTAGACAACAAGTACAACAGTCGAGTACAATTCTGCGAGCTGTACGTGGTACTGCAATCCCGTTTGAGAAGCTGAGCATTCATTTCCCGGAATCAGTGTTCATTGGTACTCCTGTTTTAGTATTGTCTGCTTTGTGTACAATTTGAGGAGTTGAGACATAAAAAAAAAAGGTATTTTTTTTGAAAGTTCAACTTCTCTAGTACGGTAAAATAATGTGTCAATGTGTTTTGGTTTCCATATGACCCATTCTTCTGTTGGACCAAACCTCAAATGCAAATAGCGAGTTGAAAACGCTTGTCAGAGAGAGAAGAAGAAGAGATCTCTCAACTTTGTTGGTGTGAGAGGCAGGGGGAGGGGCTTGTAGTGCGTAAACAGAGCGGAAGAGACGACGCGAGGGGGCCCTAAGATCCTCAAAGTTCAACAGTAGCACCATTTAACAGCATCTCGACTGGCTGCATCACCGCCTATTTGGGCAGCTGCTCGGCATCCGACCGCAAGGCGGTGTCAGAGGGTAGTGCGTACGGCCCAGTACATCACTGGGGCTAAGCTCCCTGCCATCCAGGACCTCTATACCAGGCGGTGTCAGAGGAAGACCCAAACCATTTTCAAAAGATTCCAGCCACCCAAGTCATAGACTGTTCTCTGTTTCCGCACGGCAAGCGGTACCGATGCACCAAGTTTGTAACAAACAGAACCCCGAACAGCTTCCACCCCCCCCCCAAACTGCCAAACAAGACTGCTAAATAGCTAATCAAAATGGATACCCGGGCTACCTTCATTGGCCCTTATTTGCACTGACTCTATGCACACACACACTGGACTCTACCCACACACTCACACGTACTGACACCCCGACACACACACACTGGACTCTACCCACACACTCACACGTACTGACACCCCGACACACACACTGGACTCTACCCACACACTCACACGTACTGACACCCCGACACACACACTGGACTCTACCCACACACTCACACGTACTGACACCCCGACACACACACTGGACTCTACCCACACACTCACACGTACTGACACCCCGACACACACACTGGACTCTACCCACACACTCACACGTACTGACACCCCGACACACACACTGGACTCTACCCACACACTCACACGTACTGACACCCCGACACACACACTGGACTCTACCCACACACTCACACGTACTGACACCCCGACACACACACTGGACTCTACCCACACACTCACACGTACTGACACCCCGACACACACACACTGGACTCTACCCACACACTCACACGTACTGACACCCCGACACACACACACTGGACTCTACCCACACACTCACACGTACTGACACCCCGACACACACACACTGGACTCTACCCACACACTCACACGTACTGACACCCCGACACACACACACTGGACTCTACCCACACACTCACACGTACTGCCACCCCGACACACACACACTGGACTCTACCCACACACTCACACGTACTGCCACCCCGACACACACACACTGGACTCTACCCACACACTCACACGTACTGACACCCCGACACACACACACTGGACTCTACCCACACACTCACACGTACTGACACCCCGACACACACACTGGACTCTACCCACACACTCACACGTACTGACACCCCGACACACACACTGGACTCTACCCACACACTCACACGTACTGACACCCCGACACACACACTGGACTCTACCCACACACTCACACGTACTGACACCCCGACACACACACTGGACTCTACCCACACACTCACACGTACTGACACCCCGACACACACACTGGACTCTACCCACACACTCACACGTACTGACACCCCGACACACACACTGGACTCTACCCACACACTCACACGTACTGACACCCCGACACACACACTGGACTCTACCCACACACTCACACGTACTGACACCCCGACACACACACTGGACTCTACCCACACACTCACACGTACTGACACCCCGACACACACACTGGACTCTACCCACACACTCACACGTACTGACACCCCGACACACACACTGGACTCTACCCACACACTCACACGTACTGACACCCCGACACACACACTGGACTCTACCCACACACTCACACGTACTGACACCCCGACACACACACTGGACTCTACCCACACACTCACACGTACTGACACCCCGACACACACACTGGACTCTACCCACACACTCACACGTACTGACACCCCGACACACACACTGGACTCTACCCACACACTCACACGTACTGACACCCCGACACACACACTGGACTCTACCCACACACTCACACGTACTGACACCCCGACACACACACTGGACTCTACCCACACACTCACACGTACTGACACCCCGACACACACACTGGACTCTACCCACACACTCACACGTACTGACACCCCGACACACACACTGGACTCTACCCACACACTCACACGTACTGACACCCCGACACACACACTGGACTCTACCCACACACTCACACGTACTGACACCCCGACACACACACTGGACTCTACCCACACACTCAGACGTACTGACACCCCGACACACACACTGGACTCTACCCACACACTCAGACGTACTGACACCCCGACACACACACTGGACTCTACCCACACACTCACACGTACTGACACCCCGACACACACACTGGACTCTACCCACACACTCACACGTACTGACACCCCGACACACACACTGGACTCTACCCACACACTCACACGTACTGACACCCCGACACACACACTGGACTCTACCCACACACTCACACGTACTGACACCCCGACACACACACTGGACTCTACCCACACACTCACACGTACTGACACCCCGACACACACACTGGACTCTACCCACACACTCACACGTACTGACACCCCGACACACACACTGGACTCTACCCACACACTCACACGTACTGACACCCCGACACACACACACTGGACTCTACCCACACACTCACACGTACTGACACCCCGACACACACACACTGGACTCTACCCACACACTCACACGTACTGACACCCCGACACACACACACTGGACTCTACCCACACACTCACACGTACTGACACCCCGACACACACACTGGACTCTACCCACACACTCACACGTACTGACACCCCGACACACACACTGGACTCTACCCACACACTCACACGTACTGACACCCCGACACACACACTGGACTCTACCCACACACTCACACGTACTGACACCCCGACACACACACTGGACTCTACCCACACACTCACACGTACTGACACCCCGACACACACACTGGACTCTACCCACACACTCACACGTACTGACACCCCGACACACACACTGGACTCTACCCACACACTCACACGTACTGACACCCCGACACACACACTGGACTCTACCCACACACTCACACGTACTGACACCCCGACACACACACTGGACTCTACGCACACACTCACACGTACTGACACCCCGACACACACACTGGACTCTACCCACACACTCACACGTACTGACACCCCGACACACACACTGGACTCTACCCACACACTCACACGTACTGACACCCCGACACACACACTGGACTCTACCCACACACTCACACGTACTGACACCCCGACACACACACTGGACTCTACGCACACACTCACACGTACTGACACCCCGACACACACACACTGGACTCTACCCACACACTCACACGTACTGACACCCCGACACACACACACTGGACTCTACCCACACACTCACACGTACTGACACCCCGACACACACACACTGGACTCTACCCACACACTCACACGTACTGACACCCCGACACACACACACTGGACTCTACCCACACACTCACACGTACTGACACCCCGACACACACACACTGGACTCTACCCACACACTCACACGTACTGACACCCCGACACACACACACTGGACTTTACCCACACACTCACACGTACTGACACCCCGACACACACACACTGGACTCTACCCACACACTCACACGTACTGACACCCCGACACACACACACTGGACTCTACCCACACACTCACACGTACTGACACCCCGACACACACACACTGGACTCTACCCACACACTCACAGCCATGTTACTACCTGGTACTTCCTGTATATAGCCATGTTATTACCTGGTACTCTCTGTATACAGCCATGTTATTACCCGGTACTTCCTGTATATAGCCATGTTTCTACCTGGTACTCCCTGTATATAGCCATGTTATTACCTGGTACTTCCTGTATATAGCCATGTTATTACCTGGTACTCCCTGTATATAGCCATGTTATTACCTGGTACTTCCTGTATATAGCCATGTTACTACCTGGTACTTCCTGTATATAGCCATGTTACTACCTGGTACTTCCTGTATATAGCCATGTTACTACCTGGTACTCCCTGTATATAGCCATGTTACTACCTGGTACTCTCTGTATATAGCCATGTTACTACCTGGTACTCTCTGTATATAGCCATGTTACTACCTGGTGCTTCCTGTATATAGCCATGTTATTACCTGGTACTCCCTGTATATAGCCATGTTACTACCTGGTACTCCCTGTATATAGCCATGTTACTACCTGGTACTTCCTGTATATAGCCATGTTACTACCTGGTACTTCCTGTATATAGCCATGTTACTACCTGGTACTCCCTGTATATAGCCATGTTACTACCTGGTACTTCCTGTATATAGCCATGTTACTACCTGGTACTCCCTGTATATAGCCATGTTACTACCTGGTACTCTCTGTATATAGCCGTGTTACTACCTGGTACTTCCTGTATACAGCCATGTTACTACCTGGTACTCCCTGTATATAGCCATGTTACTACCTGGTACTCCCTGTATACAGCCATGTTACTACCTGGTACTTCCTGTATATAGCCATGTTACTACCTGGTACTCCCTGTATATAGCCATGTTACTACCTGGTACTCCCTGTATATAGCCATGTTACTACCTGGTACTCCCTGTATATAGCCATGTTATTACCTGGTACTCTCTGTATATAGCCATGTTACTACCTGGTACTTCCTGTATATAGCCATGTTACTACCTGGTACTCCCTGTATATAGCCATGTTACTACCTGGTACTCTCTGTATATAGCCATGTTACTACCTGGTACTTCCTGTATACAGCCATGTTACTACCTGGTACTCTTTGTATATAGCCATGTTATTACCTGGTACTCTCTGTATATAGCCATGTTACTACCTGGTACTCTCTGTATATAGCCATGTTATTACCTGGTACTCTCTGTATACAGCCATGTTATTACCTGGTACTCTCTGTATATAGCCATGTTACTACCTGGTACTCTCTGTATATAGCCATGTTATTACCTGGTACTCTCTGTATATAGCCATGTTACTACCTGGTACTCTCTGTATATAGCCATGTTATTACCTGGTACTCTCTGTATACAGCCATGTTACTACCTGGTACTCTCTGTATACAGCCATGTTATTACCTGGTACTCTCTGTATATAGCCATGTTACTACCTGGTACTCTCTGTATATAGCCATGTTATTACCTGGTACTCTCTGTATACAGCCATGTTACTACCTGGTACTCTCTGTATACAGCCATGTTATTACCTGGTACTCTCTGTATATAGCCATGTTATTACCTGGTACTCTCTGTATACAGCCATGTTACTACCTGGTACTCTCTGTATACAGCCATGTTACTACCTGGTACTCTCTGTATACAGCCATGTTATTACCTGGTACTCTCTGTATACAGCCATGTTATTACCTGGTACTCTCTGTATATAGCCATGTTATTACCTGGTACTCTCTGTATACAGCCATGTTACTACCTGGTACTCTCTGTATACAGCCATGTTACTACCTGGTACTCTCTGTATATAGCCATGTTACTACCTGGTACTCTCTGTATACAGCCATGTTACTACCTGGTACTCTCTGTATACAGCCATGTTATTACCTGGTACTCTCTGTATATAGCCATGTTATTACCTGGTACTCTCTGTATACAGCCATGTTACTACCTGGTACTCTCTGTATACAGCCATGTTATTACCTGGTACTCTCTGTATACAGCCATGTTACTACCTGGTACTCTCTGTATACAGCCATGTTATTACCTGGTACTCTCTGTATACAGCCATGTTATTACCTGGTACTCTCTGTATACAGCCATGTTATTACCTGGTACTCTCTGTATACAGCCATGTTATTACCTGGTACTCTCTGTATATAGCCATGTTATTACCTGGTACTCTCTGTATACAGCCATGTTACTACCTGGTACTCTCTGTATACAGCCATGTTATTACCTGGTACTCTCTGTATATAGCCATGTTTGTTATTCGTTGTGTATTTATACCTTGCGTCACTATCCCAATTACAAATCCAATTAGGTGTGTGTGTTGTGACAGTAGGTATGGCTGTAGATTGTAGGACACATTGTTCTCTCGGTGTGTTTCGGTCCGACCAGCCTGTCATGTTCTCATCCCCCTGGCTGTGTGTGTAACACAAACCCTTTTACAAAATATGTTGCCTGTCAAGAAATCTGTCAATGTTTTTAATATTTTTTTTTTTAGAAGCCAGTTCATACAGTCCCTCCTTTATCCGAGTAGCGCAGCGATCTAAGACACTGCATCTCAGTGCGAGAGGCGTCACTACAGTCCCTGGTTCGAATCCAGGCTGTTTGACATCCGGCCACGTTTGGGAGTCCCATAGGGTGGCGCACAATTGGCCCAGCGTCGTTTGGGGTTGGCCGTCATTGTAAATAAGAATTTGTTCTAAACTGACTTGCCTAGTTAAACAAAGGTTAGGCCAGACAAAATTGATTCACTATTTTAACGGATTTCCCCCCCCCCTCTAGAAAAGTGAGGTGAGCGAGTAAAAAAACAACCAATAAGTGGATAAGGAATAACAGTACTTTACCACGTTGTCCTCGTCTATATGGACATGAACAATAGGAGAAATATTACATTTCAGACTGATTTTCAGAGTATTGTTATTAATACACAAATTAACATTAATAAACATTATTCGCATAGATTGATAGGATGTATAATAGAATGCAAGCTATCTTTCTATCATATTCAAAAATTATACTTAACACATTCATATATATATATATATATATATATATATATATATATATATATATATATTTTTTTTTATCAGTTCATGAATCTACTTAATTGTATAACCGAACAAATTCAAGAATGATTGACAGTAAACGATTGTAATCAAATTTTAAAATGTTGATGCATAATAATGAGTTCATTAGCTGATTGCATGTCTATAGGCATAGAAATATGATTAGGTTTCTCAAAGACTAGAGAGGCCTTCAAGTTAGGTCTGCCAAATGTAATGTAGCTTTGGGGGGAAAAATGCATACATCCAGACATAGAGTATAACCTTTAATCATCATCAAAAAATATGTTGTTTATTACGTACACAATGAGAAGTATCAAGCTATATATAGATCAAGCAAAATGAAATTCGAGCCCGGTAACTTCTCACAGCATCTGCCTTCCATTGTCTCATCTGGCTCCCCCCCCAACCCCCACCCACACCTGATGATCTGCATGAAGTGTCCGAGTGCCGCTTGCAACGTACTTTAGCTGGACACGCTAGCTGTTCCCGACGTGCTTTAGCTTGACACGCGAGCTGTTCCCGACGTGCTTTAGCTGGACACGCGAGCTGTTCCCGACGTGCTTTAGCTGGACACGCTAGCTGTTCCCGACGTGCTTTAGCTGGACACGCGAGCTGTTCCCGACGTGCTTTAGCTGGACACGCTAGCTGTTCCCGACGTGCTTTAGCTGGACACGCTAGCTGAGCTGTTCCCGACGTACTTTAGCTGGACACGCTAGCTGTTCCCGACGTACTTTAGCTGGACACGCTAGCTGAGCTGTTCCCGACGTACTTTAGCTGGACACGCTAGCTGTTCCCGACGTACTTTAGCTGGACACGCTAGCTGTTCCCGACGTGCTTTAGCTTGACACGCTAGCTGTTCCCGACGTACTTTAGCTGGACACGCTAGCTGTTCCCGGCGTGCTTTAGCTGGACACGCTAGCTGTTCCCGGCGTGCTTTAGCTGGACACGCTAGCTGTTCCCGGCGTGCTTTAGCTGGACACGCTAGCTGTTCCCGGCGTGCTTTAGCTGGACACGCTAGCTGTTCCCGACGTGCTTTAGCTGGACACGCTAGCTGTTCCCGACGTGCTTTAGCTGGACACGCTAGCTGTTCCCGGCGTACTTTAGCTGGACATGCTAGCTGAGCTGTTCCCGACGTGCTTTAGCTGGACATGCTAGCTGTTCCCGGCGGCGCAGCATTACTTAAAACTCATTCCGTCGTGGTTGGACTACTACTACTGGTAGTACCGGTAAAATGTACAGTGGGGGGGGAGTATTTGATCTCCTGCTGTTTTTGTACGTTTGCCCACTGACAAAGAAATGATCTGTCTATAATTTTAATGGTAGGTTTATTTGATTGGTGAGAGACAGAATAACAACAAAATAATCCTGAAAAACGCATGTCAAAAATGTTAGCAATTGATTTGCAATTTAATGAGGTTTGCACACATCTCAGGAGGGATTTTGTCCCACTCCTCTTTGCAGATCTTCTCCAAGTCATTAAGGTTTCGAGGCTGACGTTTGGCAACTCCAACCTTCAGCTCCCTCCACAGATGTTCTCTGGGATGAAGGTCTGGAGACTGGCTAGGCCACTCCAGGACCTTAATCTGCTTCTTCTTGAGCCACTCCTTTGTTGCCTTGGCCGTGTGTTTTGGGTCATTGTCATGCTGGAATACCCATCCACGACCCATTTTCAATGCCCTGGCTGAGGGAAGGAGGTTTTCACCCAAGATTTGACGGTACATGGCCCCGTCCATCGTCCCTTTGATGCGGTGAAGTTGTCCTGTCCCCTTAGCAGAAAAACACCCCCAAAGCATAATGTTTCAACCTCCATGTTTGATGGTGTTCTTGGGGTCATAGGCAGCATTCCTGCTCCTCCAAACACGGCGAGTTGAGTTGATGCCAAAGAGCTCCATTTTGGTCTCATCTGACCACAACACGTTCACCCAGTTGTCCTCTGAATCATTCACATGTTCATTGGCAAACTTCAGACGGGCATGTATATGTGATTTCTTGAGCAGGGGGACCTTGCAGGATCTTAGTCCTTCACGGCGTAGTGTGTTACCAATTGTTTTCTGGGTGACTATGGTCCCAGCTGCCTTGAGATCATTGACAAGATCCTCCCGTGTAGTTCTGGGCTGATTCCTCACCGTTCTCATGATCATTGCAACTCCAGGAGGTGAGATCTTGCATGGAGCCCCAGGCCGAGGGAGATTGACAGTTCTTTTGTGTTTCTTCCATTTGCGAATAACCGCACCAACTGTTGTCACCTTCTCACCAAGCTGCTTGGTGATGGTCTTGTAGCCCATTCCAGCCTTGTGTAGGTCTACAATCTTGTCCCTGACATCCTTGGAGAGCTCTTTGGTCTTGGCCATGGTGAAGAGTTTGGAATCTGATTGATTGGTTGCTTCTGTGGACAGGTGTCTTTTATACAGGTAACAAACTGAGATTAGGATCACCCCCTTTAAGAGCGTGCTCCTAATCTTAGCTCGTTACCTGTATAAAAGACACCTGGGAGACAGAAATCTTTCTTTCTGATCAAGTACTTATTTTCCTCATTAGTAGCTGCTTTCACTACACCAGAGAGGCTGTCACCATGACTTTACATAAAAAACACAGTTCCTAAATCTCAACACACTTCCTAAATCTCAACACACTTCCTAAATCTCAACACAGTTACTAAATCCCAATGCACTTTCATTATAGGTGTTGCATCAATATATGTTGTGCACATAGCATGGTTATGTAGGGTTATTTCAAGCTGTGTGTGTGTCTGTCTCTCGCTCGCTCGCTCGCTCTCTCTCTCGCGCTCGCTCGCTCTCTCTCTCGCGCTCTCTCGTGCTCTCTCTCGCTCTCGCTCTCGCTCTCGCGCTCTCTCGCGCTCTCGCGCTCTCACGCTCTCGCGCTCTCACGCTCTCTCTCGCTCTCTCGTTCGCTCGCTCGCGCTCTCTCGCCTTCTCGTTCTCTCGCTCGCGCTCGCTCTCGCGCTCTCTCTCGCTCTCTCTCTCGCGCTCTCTCTCGCTCTCTCTCTCGCGCTCTCTCTCGCTCTCTCTCTCTCGCTCTCTCGCTCTCTCTCTCTCGCTCTCTCGCTCTCTCTCTCTCGCGCTCTCGCGCTCTCTCTCGCGCTCTCGCGCTCTCTCGTGCTCTCTCGCGCTCTCTCGTGCTCTCTCGCGCTCGCGCTCTCTCTCGCTCTCGCGCTCTCTCTCGCTCTCCCGCTCTCTCCCGCTCTCTCCCGCTCTCTCTCGCTCGCTCTCTCTCGCTCTCTCTCGCTCTCTCTCTCTCTCTCTCGCTCTCGCTCTCTCTCTCTCTCGCTCTCTCGCTCTCTCGCTCTCTCGCGCTCTCGCGCTCTCGCGCTCTCGCGCTCTCGCGCTCTCGCGCTCTCGCGCTCTCGCGCTCTCAACTCTCTCACGCTCTCTCTCACGCTCTCTCTCACGCTCTCTCTCACGCTCTCTCCCTCTCTCACGCTCTCTCTCACGCTCTCTCCCTCTCTCACGCTCTCTCTCACGCTCTCTCCCTCTCTCACGCTCTCTCTCACTGGTCTATCATGATCTGGGATCTTCCCGATGGAGAGAAGCACAAGATTGAACGTCACTCAACTTTCAAGAGTTTTCCTTGTTAACGCTATCAACATTTCCCTTTTACTGTGGGAATTGTGATCGCATCAAAACAAAACTAACTATGCAAGACATTTTGCTGTAGGCAGAACGCATTGGAGTAGGATTCTATTGCATTGACAGGCACGACTCTACACAGACCGGTGCGGTATAACCAATTAGAGCTGCGGTTGGCCTATATGCAAATAGACCATTGCCATATATGGATCTGTGCCATTTACTTTCAACTGGACTGTGTTTACAGTATGAGTGGTCGTGAGGAGATGGACTGGACTATGTTTACAGCATGAGCGGTCATGAGTAGATGCAGTGATTTTGAAATCAAAGCGAGAGCTGCATGTAGTCACGTGTGCACATTTTGTTCATATACTTTGCCAGTTAGTGAGTTATTAGCCCAGTTATAAATAATTTGTAGTCAACAATAGGGGAGTGACTGCTTCCTACAAGGGCACATAATGTATACATTTCTAGACATCTTTGAAAAGCCAGTCAGGTACAGATTTTTTGTTTTGTTTTAAAGGGGCGGTGTTGTATTTTGAGACATGCTTGAATAAGCTAAGTAGCCAATAGGAAGAGTGGAGCATAATTGGTCTGATTCTCTGTAATATGTAGTCCTACATTAAACACCACACATTGGCTGCTACTGTAGGCTGAATGATAGAACAGCTATTTCCATGTTAAAATGTTATGGGATGCATTTTCTCCATTGTTTTTGATGGTAGGCCTCTCTGGTTGTGATCAAATAGCCACAGTAGCCTACTTGACCACTTTTATAAATGTAACTTAAAGCCTCAGTGTTCCCAGTTAAACTGTAACTTAGAGCGGGTACAGCCTCAGTGTTCACAGTAAAACTGTAACTTAAAGCCTCAGTGTTCCCAGTTAAACTGTAACTTAGAGCGGGTACAGCCTCAGTGTTCACAGTAAAACTGTAACTTAAAGCCTCAGTGTTCCCAGTTAAACTGTAACTTAGAGCGGGTACAGCCTCAGTGTTCACAGTAAAACTGTAACTTAAAGCCTCAGTGTTCACAGTAAAACTGTAACTTAAAGCAGGTACAGCCTCAGTGTTCACAGTAAAACTGTACCTTA
This sequence comes from Salvelinus fontinalis, assembly GCF_029448725.1. NCBI lineage: Eukaryota > Metazoa > Chordata > Actinopteri > Salmoniformes > Salmonidae > Salvelinus > Salvelinus fontinalis. The sequence continues at coordinate 326,218 of NW_026600315.1, forward strand.
AAGCGGGTACAGCCTCAGTGTTCACAGTAAAGCTGTAACTAAAAGCGGGTACAGCCTCAGTGGTTAACAGTAAAACTGTAACTTATAGCGGGTACAGCCTCAGTGTTCACAGTATAACTGTAATGTAAAGTGGGTACAGCCTCAGTGTTCACAGTAAACGTGCGCTGGAAGTTGCACAGAATTTTCAGAACGTTCAAGTTTGCACTCAGCAGACCTGAAATTTACTCTGTGCCGAAAACTATTTGAGGGAACATTGGTCCTGGTCTGGGGTCCTGGTCTGGGGTCCTGGTCTGAGGTCCTGGTCTGAGGTCCTGGTCTGGGGTCCTGGTCTGGGGTCCTGGTCTGGGGTCCTGGTCTGGGGTCCTGGTCTGGGGTCCTGGTCTGAGGTCCTGGTCTGGGGTCCTGGTCTGGGGTCCTGGTCTGGGGTCCTGGTCTGGGGTCCTGGTCTGGGGTCCTGGTCTGGGGTCCTGGTCTGGGGTCCTGGTCTGGGGTCCTGGTCTGTCTCATCATCCTCTCAGAAAGACAACGTGTATGTGGGTTAGATTGGTGCGGTAACTGACACACACAGTACATCTCTCCATAGTAGGGCCAAATCTTCATAAATATGATACATTTTAAATCTACTGATGTCTTGCCAAAGATAGTAGACCTGACCCTCAGAACCCACCTTCCATTACCCCTGTTGACTCAGTAGACCTGACCCTCAGAACTCACCTTCCATTACCCCTGTTGACTCAGTAGACCTGATCCTCAGAACTCACCTTCCATTACCCCTGTTGACTCAGTAGACCTGATCCTCAGAACTCACCTTCCATTACCCCTGTTGACTCAGTAGACCTGACCCTCAGAACCCCACCCTCCATTACCCCTGTTGACTCAGTAGACCTGATCCTCAGAACTCACCTTCCATTACCCCTGTTGACTCAGTAGACCTGACCCTCAGAACCCCACCCTCCATTACCCCTGTTGACTCAGTAGACCTGACCCTCAGAACTCACCTTCCATTACCCCTGTTGACTCAGTAGACCTGACCCTCAGAACTCACCTTCCATTACCCCTGTTGACTCAGTAGACCTGATCCTCAGAACTCACCTTCCATTACCCCTGTTGACTCAGTAGACCTGAACCTCAGAACTCACCTTCCATTACCCCTGTTGACTCAGTAGACCTGACCCTCAGAACTCACCTTCCATTACCCCTTTTGACTCAGTAGACCTGACCCTCAGAACTCACCTTCCATTACCCCTGTTGACTCAGTAGACCTGACCCTCAGAACCCACCTTCCATTACCCCTGTTGACTCAGTAGACCTGACCCTCAACCTCACCTTCCATTACCCCTGTTGACTCAGTAGACCTGACCCTCAACCTCACCTTCCATTACCCCTGTTGATTGTATTCATGTGCATTACATGAAGCAACACCTAATGGAATGGCATCTCAAATGATTGCTGCATTTTTAGTTGTTACAGGCTGGAAATTGATAATCATTCTTCATAATTAAGTGAAAGACCCTCTGCATTTACAAGTTGGCTCACCAATATGATATTATTTACGAACCAATATAAAAAAAAAAAAAAACCTTTTATTTTTATTTAATTTTTTACAGTAATGCTTATTTTCTATAAGTGTGTGTGCTGTCTCTTTAAGACCCATGACATCATTCTCACACAGTCAGTTTGAGTTCAGATAGAACAGCTATGACCTTGAGACGTGAGGCTGGGGAGATTAAGTGAATGAACGTTTTTGGTGACAATCGGCTTTTAAAATCAGCAAATTTTGTGTTTATATTATGCATATCACAAACAAAGTACCCTGCTAGTGTTGTGAATGGATGTTAGCTTCAGCTGTTAGCTAGCAAGGAAAGTTAGCATACAAAGCCAGGGAGCTACCAGTGTCTTCCTGCACTGTAAAGTGTTCTAGCCTGTAATGAACATTGTTTTGTGAACAGTAATTAAAAATGTTCAGCATTTCTACATTCCGTGTTGCATTATTCAAGTGTGTTAACTTCTGTACAGCATAATATGATACAGTCCAGACTCCAAGTGGTTCCTCAGGACAGACTAGAGTCACTATGAGAGAGGAGATAACATGAGACAGTCCAGACTCTCAGTGGTTCCTCAGGACAGACTAGAGTCACTATGAGAGAGGAGATAACATGATACAGTCCAGACTAGAATCACTATGCGAGGGGAGATAACATGAGACAGTCCAGACTCCAAGTAGTTCCTCAGGACAGACTAGTCACTATGAGAGGAGAGATAACATGAGACAGTCCAGACTCCAAGTAGTTCCTCAGGACAGACTAGTCAGTATGAGAGAGGAGATAACATGAGACAGTCCAGACTCCCAGTGGTTCCTCAGGAAAGACTAGAGTCAGTATGAGAGAGGAGATAACATGAGACAGTCCAGACTCCCAGTGGTTCCTCAGGACAGACTAGAGTCAGTATGAGAGAGGAGATAACATGAGACAGTCCAGACTCCCAGTGGTTCCTCAGGACAGAGTCACTATGAGAGAGGAGATAACATGAGACAGTCCAGACTCCCAGTGGTTCCTCAGGACAGAGTCAGTATGAGAGAGGAGATAACATGATACAGTCCAGACTCCCAGTGGTTCCTCAGGACAGACTCCAAGTGGTTCCTCAGGACAGACTAGAGTCAGTATGAGAGAGGAGATAACATGAGACAGTCCAGACTCCCAGTGGTTCCTCAGGACAGAGTCACTATGAGAGAGGAGATAACATGAGACAGTCCAGACTCCCAGTGGTTCCTCAGGACAGAGTCAGTATGAGAGAGGAGATAACATGATACAGTCCAGACTCCCAGTGGTTCCTCAGGACAGACTCCAAGTGGTTCCTCAGGACAGACTAGAGTCAGTATGAGAGAGGAGATAACATGAGACAGTCCAGACTCCCAGTGGTTCCTCAGGACAGACTCCAAGTGGTTCCTCAGGACAGACTAGAGTCAGTATGAGAGAGGAGATAACATGAGACAGTCCAGACTCCCAGTAGTTCCTCAGGACAGAGTCAGTATGAGAGAGGAGATAACATGAGACGGTCCAGACTCCCAGTTGTTCCTCAGGACAGACTAGAGTCACTATGAGAGAGGAGATAACATGATACAGTCCAGACTCCCAGTGGTTCCTCAGGACAGACTAGTGCTAGCCGTGAGTGAAGTGGAGCAGGCATTGTGCTCTCGGTCTATAATGGGACATCGGCAGCGCTGATAGACAGACTTGATCCTCTGTCCATCAGTAGAAGACATGAGAGACATTTGACAGAAGTACCGAAAGTCACAAAACATCTTTAACACGCAGACACACACACATAAAACACGCTGCAATGCACTGCCTCTTGACTCACATCTACACAACACACACACTGACCAAGACAACACTCTGTCCTGTAGAGACACACTGACCAAGACAACACTGTCCTGTAGAGACACACTGACCAAGACAACACTGTCCTGTTGACACACTGACCAAGATAACACTGTCCTGTAGACACACTGACCAAGATAACACTCTGTCCTGTAGAGACACACTGACCAAGATAATAACACTCTGTCCTGTAGAGACACACTGACCAAGACAACACTCTGTCCTGTAGAGACACACTGACCAAGACAACACTCTGTCCTGTAGAGACACACTGACCAAGACAACACTCTGTCCTGTAGAGACACACTGACCAAGACAACACTGTCCTGTAGACACACTGACCAAGACAACACTGTCCTGTAGAGACACACTGACCAAGACAACACTCTGTCCTGTAGAGACACACTGACCAAGATAACACTCTGTCCTGTAGACACACTGACCAAGATAACACTCTGTCCTGTAGAGACACACTGACCAAGATAATAACACTCTGTCCTGTAGAGACACACTGACCAAGACAACACTCTGTCCTGTAGAGACACACTGACCAAGACAACACTCTGTCCTGTAGAGACACACTGACCAAGATAACACTCTGTCCTGTAGAGACACACTGACCAAGACAACACTGTCCTGTTGACACACTGACCAAGACAACACTCTGTCCTGTAGAGACACACTGACCAAGACAACACTCTGTCCTGTAGAGACACACTGACCAAGACAACACTGTCCTGTAGACACACTGACCAAGACAACACTCTGTCCTGTAGAGACACACTGACCAAGACAACACTCTGTCCTGTAGAGACACACTGACCAAGACAACACTGTCCTGTAGACACACTGACCAAGATAATAACACTCTGTCCTGTAGAGACACACTGACCAAGACAACACTCTGTCCTGTAGAGACACACTGACCAAGACAACACTCTGTCCTGTAGAGACACACTGACCAAGACAACACTGTCCTGTAGACACACTGACCAAGATAATAACACTCTGTCCTGTAGAGACACACTGACCAAGATAACACTCTGTCCTGTAGAGACACACTGGCCAAGATAATAACACTCTGTCCTGTAGACACACTGACCAAGATAATAACACTCTGTCCTGTAGAGACACACTGACCAAGATAACACTCTGTCCTGTAGAGACACACTGGCCAAGATAATAACACTCTGTCCTGTAGACACACTGACCAAGATAATAACACTCTGTCCTGTAGAGACACACTGACCAAGAGAACACTCTGTCCTGTAGAGACACACTGACCAAGATAACACTCTGTCCTGTAGAGACACACTGACCAAGATAATAACACTCTGTCCTGTAGAGACACACTGACCAAGATAATAACACTCTGTCCTGTAGAGACACACTGACCAAGACAACACTGTCCTGTAGAGACACACTGACCAAGACAACACTGTCCTGTAGACACACTGACCAAGATAACACTCTGTCCTGTAGAGACACACTGACCAAGATAATAACACTCTGTCCTGTAGAGACACACTGACCAAGATAACACTCTGTCCTGTAGAGACACACTGGCCAAGATAATAACACTCTGTCCTGTAGAGACACACTGACCAAGATAATAACACTCTGTCCTGTAGAGACACACTGACCAAGATAATAACACTCTGTCCTGTAGAGACACACTGACCAAGATAATAACACTCTGTCCTGTAGAGACACACTGACCAAGATAATAACACTCTGTCCTGTAGAGACACACTGACCAAGACAACACTCTGTCCTGTAGAGACACACTGACCAAGATAATAACACTCTGTCCTGTAGAGACACACTGACCAACAGACAGACATATGATTGTTAGAAATACACTCTAGACGCCAGTAGAGAAAGATCTTGTTCTCTACAATTATTCTCTCTTTGACCCTCTCCTTCACTTGTTTGCTTTCTCTCTCTAGTGCTCTCTCTCTCTCACTCTCTAGTGCTCTCTTTCTCGCTCTCTCGTTCTCTCTCTCTTTCTCTCTAGTTCTCTCTCTCGTTCTCTCTCTCGTTGTCTCTCTCTCTCTCTCTCTCTCTCTCTCTCTCTCTCTCTCTCTCTCTCTGTCTCTCTCTCGTTCTCTCTCTCTCACGTTCCCTCTCTCTCTCTCATTCTCTCTCTCTCTCTCTCTTTCGTTCCCTCTCTCGTGCTCTTTCGTTCCCTCTCTCGTGCTCTTTCGTTCCCTCTCTCGTGCTCTTTCGTTCCCTCTCTCGTGCTCTTTCGTTCCCTCTCTCGTGCTCTTTCGTTCCCTCTCTCTATCCTTCCCTCTCTCGTGCTCTCTCGTTCTCTCTCTCTCTCGTTCCCTCTCTCGTGCTCTTTCGTTCTCTCTCTCTCTCGTGCTCTTTTGTTCTCTCTCTCTCTCGTGCTCTTTCGTTCTCTCTCGTGCTCTTTCGTTCTCTCTCTCGTTCACTCGCTGCCTCTGTCTCGTTCTCTCACTACCTCTGTCTCTGTCCTGTGTCTCTTTCTCTCTTGGTAACCCCCCCCCCTCCCTCCAGCTCTCTCTTTCTGACTTACTGACTGACTGACTGGTAGCACATGTTGTGTGGAACATTCTTTGTGTCGGCTTACCTCGCTCTCACCCCAGCTTCTCTGTGTGTGTGTGTGTGTGTGTGTGTGTGTGTGTGTGTGTGTGTGTGTGTGTGTGTGTGTGTCGCCTCTCTGTCAGGCTCTGATTAAATCCCTTACATCTACTTAGCTCTAACACACACACACACACACACACACACACACACACACACACACACACACACACACACACACACACACACACACACACACACACACACACACACACACACACACACACACACAGAGGTCCCCTCCTTCCTTTACCCCAGCTAAATGCATTTACTCGGTTTGAATTTCTTTGTGTGTGTGTGTGTGTGTGTGTGTTAGGATAAAGGACAGAGAGAGAAGTGTGGCTACATCTCTGTGTGTTTGAGTGTCAGTAATGTGCTTGCCTTTGCCTGCGTGTGTGTCAATGCGCCTGTGTGCTGTCTCAGTGCAGCAGTGTTTTGTGTGTGGCCTGTAGGCAGGTGCAGTGACAGCTGGCTTGGGCAGCCCTAACCGAGGGGGAGGATGAGGGGGAGAGAGCGTAACGGAGAGAGCGCATGACAGATTATAGATACAAAGAGAAAACACTCGAAAGCGATAATTATTTTGGAACTTTTGAGTGTCATTTGTGAGTTTACTGTTCATTTTTGTTTATTTCACTTTTGTTTATTTATTTCGCTTGCTTTATCAATGTAAACACATGTTTCCCCGTGCTAATAAAGCCCTTAAATTGAATTGAGAGAGAGAACATCACGGAAGAGGGAGGAGAAAGGATCTGCTCCTGTAATTGGCTGTTGGAGGAAAAAGCCATGGAGATGTATTTATATCCTGAGGAGAAGAGAGAGACGGGAAAACAGAACGACGGAGATAAGAGGAGTGGAAAACAGAGAGAACGACGGAGATAAGAGGAGTGGAAAACAGAGAGAACGACGGAGATAAGAGGAGTGGAAAACAGAGAGAACGACGGAGATAAGAGGAGTGGAAAACAGAGAGAACGACGGAGATAAGAGGAGTGGAAAACAGAGAGAACGACGGATATAAGAGGAGTGGAAAACAGAGAGAACGACGGAGATAAGAGGAGTGGAAAACAGAGAGAACGACGGATATAAGAGTAGTGGAAAACAGAGAGAACGACGGAGATAAGAGGAGTGGAAAACAGAGAGAACGACGGAGATAAGAGGAGTGGAAAACAGAGAGAACGACGGAGATAAGAGGAGTGGAAAACAGAGAGAACGACGGAGATAAGAGGAGTGGAAAACAGAGAGAACGACGGAGATAAGAGGAGTGGAAAACAGAGAGAACGACGGAGATAAGAGGAGTGGAAAACAGAGAGAACGACGGAGATAAGAGGAGTGGAAAACAGAGAGAACGACGGAGATAAGAGGAGTGGAAAACAGAGAGAACGACGGAGATAAGAGGAGTGGAAAACAGAGAGAACGACGGAGATAAGAGGAGTGGAAAACAGAGAGAACGACGGAGATAAGAGGAGTGGAAAACAGAGAGAACGACGGAGATAAGAGGAGTGGAAAACAGAGAGAACGACGGAGATAAGAGGAGTGGAAAACAGAGAGAACGACGGAGATAAGAGGAGTGGAAAACAGAGAGAACGACGGAGATAAGAGGAGTGGAAAACAGAGAGAACGACGGAGATAAGAGGAGTGGAAAACAGAGAGAACGACGGAGATAAGAGGAGTGGAAAACAGAGAGAACGACGGAGATAAGAGGAGTGGAAAACAGAGAGAACGACGGAGATAAGAGGAGTGGAAAACAGAGAGAACGACGGAGATAAGAGGAGTGGAAAACAGAGAGAACGACGGAGATAAGAGGAGTGGAAAACAGAGAGAACGACGGAGATAAGAGGAGTGGAAAACAGAGAGAACGACGGAGATAAGAGGAGTGGAAAACAGAGAGAACGACGGAGATAAGAGGAGTGGAAAACAGAGAGAACGACGGAGATAAGAGGAGTGGAAAACAGAGAGAACGACGGAGATAAGAGGAGTGGAAAACAGAGAGAACGACGGAGATAAGAGGAGTGGAAAACAGAGAGAACGACGGAGATAAGAGGAGTGGAAAACAGAGAGAACGACGGAGATAAGAGGAGTGGAAAACAGAGAGAACGACGGAGATAAGAGGAGTGGAAAACAGAGAGAACGACGGAGATAAGAGGAGTGGAAAACAGAGAGAACGACGGAGATAAGAGGAGTGGAAAACAGAGAGAACGACGGAGATAAGAGGAGTGGAAAACAGAGAGAACGACGGAGATAAGAGGAGTGGAAAACAGAGAGAACGACGGAGATAAGAGGAGTGGAAAACAGAGAGAACGACGGAGATAAGAGGAGTGGAAAACAGAGAGAACGACGGAGATAAGAGGAGTGGAAAACAGAGAGAACGACGGAGATAAGAGGAGTGGAAAACAGAGAGAACGACGGAGATAAGAGGAGTGGAAAACAGAGAGAACGACGGAGATAAGAGGAGTGGAAAACAGAGAGAACGACGGAGATAAGAGGAGTGGAAAACAGAGAGAACGACGGAGATAAGAGGAGTGGAAAACAGAGAGAACGACGGAGATAAGAGGAGTGGAAAACAGAGAGAACGACGGAGATAAGAGGAGTGGAAAACAGAGAGAACGACGGAGATAAGAGGAGTGGAAAACAGAGAGAACGACGGAGATAAGAGGAGTGGAAAACAGAGAGAACGACGGAGATAAGAGGAGTGGAAAACAGAGAGAACGACGGAGATAAGAGGAGTGGAAAACAGAGAGAACGACGGAGATAAGAGGAGTGGAAAACAGAGAGAACGACGGAGATAAGAGGAGTGGAAAACAGAGAGAACGACGGAGATAAGAGGAGTGGAAAACAGAGAGAACGACGGAGATAAGAGGAGTGGAAAACAGAGAGAACGACGGAGATAAGAGGAGTGGAAAACAGAGAGAACGACGGAGATAAGAGGAGTGGAAAACAGAGAGAACGACGGAGATAAGAGGAGTGGAAAACAGAGAGAACGACGGAGATAAGAGGAGTGGAAAACAGAGAGAACGACGGAGATAAGAGGAGTGGAAAACAGAGAGAACGACGGAGATAAGAGGAGTGGAAAACAGAGAGAACGACGGAGATAAGAGGAGTGGAAAACAGAGAGAACGACGGAGATAAGAGGAGTGGAAAACAGAGAGAACGACGGAGATAAGAGGAGTGGAAAACAGAGAGAACGACGGAGATAAGAGGAGTGGAAAACAGAGAGAACGACGGAGATAAGAGGAGTGGAAAACAGAGAGAACGACGGAGATAAGAGGAGTGGAAAACAGAGAGAACGACGGAGATAAGAGGAGTGGAAAACAGAGAGAACGACGGAGATAAGAGGAGTGGAAAACAGAGAGAACGACGGAGATAAGAGGAGTGGAAAACAGAGAGAACGACGGAGATAAGAGGAGTGGAAAACAGAGAGAACGACGGAGATAAGAGGAGTGGAAAACAGAGAGAACGACGGAGATAAGAGGAGTGGAAAACAGAGAGAACGACGGAGATAAGAGGAGTGGAAAACAGAGAGAACGACGGAGATAAGAGGAGTGGAAAACAGAGAGAACGACGGAGATAAGAGGAGTGGAAAACAGAGAGAACGACGGAGATAAGAGGAGTGGAAAACAGAGAGAACGACGGAGATAAGAGGAGTGGAAAACAGAGAGAACGACGGAGATAAGAGGAGTGGAAAACAGAGAGAACGACGGAGATAAGAGGAGTGGAAAACAGAGAGAACGACGGAGATAAGAGGAGTGGAAAACAGAGAGAACGACGGAGATAAGAGGAGTGGAAAACAGAGAGAACGACGGAGATAAGAGGAGTGGAAAACAGAGAGAACGACGGAGATAAGAGGAGTGGAAAACAGAGAGAACGACGGAGATAAGAGGAGTGGAAAACAGAGAGAACGACGGAGATAAGAGGAGTGGAAAACAGAGAGAACGACGGAGATAAGAGGAGTGGAAAACAGAGAGAACGACGGAGATAAGAGGAGTGGAAAACAGAGAGAACGACGGAGATAAGAGGAGTGGAAAACAGAGAGAACGACGGAGATAAGAGGAGTGGAAAACAGAGAGAACGACGGAGATAAGAGGAGTGGAAAACAGAGAGAACGACGGAGATAAGAGGAGTGGAAAACAGAGAGAACGACGGAGATAAGAGGAGTGGAAAACAGAGAGAACGACGGAGATAAGAGGAGTGGAAAACAGAGAGAACGACGGAGATAAGAGGAGTGGAAAACAGAGAGAACGACGGAGATAAGAGGAGTGGAAAACAGAGAGAACGACGGAGATAAGAGGAGTGGAAAACAGAGAGAACGACGGAGATAAGAGGAGTGGAAAACAGAGAGAACGACGGAGATAAGAGGAGTGGAAAACAGAGAGAACGACGGAGATAAGAGGAGTGGAAAACAGAGAGAACGACGGAGATAAGAGGAGTGGAAAACAGAGAGAACGACGGAGATAAGAGGAGTGGAAAACAGAGAGAACGACGGAGATAAGAGGAGTGGAAAACAGAGAGAACGACGGAGATAAGAGGAGTGGAAAACAGAGAGAACGACGGAGATAAGAGGAGTGGAAAACAGAGAGAACGACGGAGATAAGAGGAGTGGAAAACAGAGAGAACGACGGAGATAAGAGGAGTGGAAAACAGAGAGAACGACGGAGATAAGAGGAGTGGAAAACAGAGAGAACGACGGAGATAAGAGGAGTGGAAAACAGAGAGAACGACGGAGATAAGAGGAGTGGAAAACAGAGAGAACGACGGAGATAAGAGGAGTGGAAAACAGAGAGAACGACGGAGATAAGAGGAGTGGAAAACAGAGAGAACGACGGAGATAAGAGGAGTGGAAAACAGAGAGAACGACGGAGATAAGAGGAGTGGAAAACAGAGAGAACGACGGAGATAAGAGGAGTGGAAAACAGAGAGAACGACGGAGATAAGAGGAGTGGAAAACAGAGAGAACGACGGAGATAAGAGGAGTGGAAAACAGAGAGAACGACGGAGATAAGAGGAGTGGAAAACAGAGAGAACGACGGAGATAAGAGGAGTGGAAAACAGAGAGAACGACGGAGATAAGAGGAGTGGAAAACAGAGAGAACGACGGAGATAAGAGGAGTGGAAAACAGAGAGAACGACGGAGATAAGAGGAGTGGAAAACAGAGAGAACGACGGAGATAAGAGGAGTGGAAAACAGAGAGAACGACGGAGATAAGAGGAGTGGAAAACAGAGAGAACGACGGAGATAAGAGGAGTGGAAAACAGAGAGAACGACGGAGATAAGAGGAGTGGAAAACAGAGAGAACGACGGAGATAAGAGGAGTGGAAAACAGAGAGAACGACGGAGATAAGAGGAGTGGAAAACAGAGAGAACGACGGAGATAAGAGGAGTGGAAAACAGAGAGAACGACGGAGATAAGAGGAGTGGAAAACAGAGAGAACGACGGAGATAAGAGGAGTGGAAAACAGAGAGAACGACGGAGATAAGAGGAGTGGAAAACAGAGAGAACGACGGAGATAAGAGGAGTGGAAAACAGAGAGAACGACGGAGATAAGAGGAGTGGAAAACAGAGAGAACGACGGAGATAAGAGGAGTGGAAAACAGAGAGAACGACGGAGATAAGAGGAGTGGAAAACAGAGAGAACGACGGAGATAAGAGGAGTGGAAAACAGAGAGAACGACGGAGATAAGAGGAGTGGAAAACAGAGAGAACGACGGAGATAAGAGGAGTGGAAAACAGAGAGAACGACGGAGATAAGAGGAGTGGAAAACAGAGAGAACGACGGAGATAAGGGGAGTGGAAAACAGAGAGAACGACGGAGATAAGGGGAGTGGAAAACAGAGAGAACGACGGAGATAAGGGGAGTGGAAAACAGAGAGAACGACGGAGATAAGGGGAGTGGAAAACAGAGAGAACGACGGAGATAAGGGGAGTGGAAAACAGAGAGAACGACGGAGATAAGGGGAGTGGAAAACAGAGAGAACGACGGAGATAAGGGGAGTGGAAAACAGAGAGAACGACGGAGATAAGGGGAGTGGAAAACAGAGAGAACGACGGAGATAAGGGGAGTGGAAAACAGAGAGAACGACGGAGATAAGGGGAGTGGAAAACAGAGAGAACGACGGAGATAAGGGGAGTGGAAAACAGAGAGAACGACGGAGATAAGGGGAGTGGAAAACAGAGAGAACGACGGAGATAAGGGGAGTGGAAAACAGAGAGAACGACGGAGATAAGGGGAGTGGAAAACAGAGAGAACGACGGAGATAAGGGGAGTGGAAAACAGAGAGAACGACGGAGATAAGGGGAGTGGAAAACAGAGAGAACGACGGAGATAAGGGGAGTGGAAAACAGAGAGAACGACGGAGATAAGGGGAGTGGAAAACAGAGAGAACGACGGAGATAAGGGGAGTGGAAAACAGAGAGAACGACGGAGATAAGGGGAGTGGAAAACAGAGAGAACGACGGAGATAAGGGGAGTGGAAAACAGAGAGAACGACGGAGATAAGGGGAGTGGAAAACAGAGAGAACGACGGAGATAAGGGGAGTGGAAAACAGAGAGAACGACGGAGATAAGGGGAGTGGAAAACAGAGAGAACGACGGAGATAAGGGGAGTGGAAAACAGAGAGAACGACGGAGATAAGGGGAGTGGAAAACAGAGAGAACGACGGAGATAAGGGGAGTGGAAAACAGAGAGAACGACGGAGATAAGGGGAGTGGAAAACAGAGAGAACGACGGAGATAAGGGGAGTGGAAAACAGAGAGAACGACGGAGATAAGGGGAGTGGAAAACAGAGAGAACGACGGAGATAAGGGGAGTGGAAAACAGAGAGAACGACGGAGATAAGGGGAGTGGAAAACAGAGAGAACGACGGAGATAAGGGGAGTGGAAAACAGAGAGAACGACGGAGATAAGGGGAGTGGAAAACAGAGAGAACGACGGAGATAAGGGGAGTGGAAAACAGAGAGAACGACGGAGATAAGGGGAGTGGAAAACAGAGAGAACGACGGAGATAAGGGGAGTGGAAAACAGAGAGAACGACGGAGATAAGGGGAGTGGAAAACAGAGAGAACGACGGAGATAAGGGGAGTGGAAAACAGAGAGAACGACGGAGATAAGGGGAGTGGAAAACAGAGAGAACGACGGAGATAAGGGGAGTGGAAAACAGAGAGAACGACGGAGATAAGGGGAGTGGAAAACAGAGAGAACGACGGAGATAAGGGGAGTGGAAAACAGAGAGAACGACGGAGATAAGGGGAGTGGAAAACAGAGAGAACGACGGAGATAAGGGGAGTGGAAAACAGAGAGAACGACGGAGATAAGGGGAGTGGAAAACAGAGAGAACGACGGAGATAAGGGGAGTGGAAAACAGAGAGAACGACGGAGATAAGGGGAGTGGAAAACAGAGAGAACGACGGAGATAAGGGGAGTGGAAAACAGAGAGAACGACGGAGATAAGGGGAGTGGAAAACAGAGAGAACGACGGAGATAAGGGGAGTGGAAAACAGAGAGAACGACGGAGATAAGGGGAGTGGAAAACAGAGAGAACGACGGAGATAAGGGGAGTGGAAAACAGAGAGAACGACGGAGATAAGGGGAGTGGAAAACAGAGAGAACGACGGAGATAAGGGGAGTGGAAAACAGAGAGAACGACGGAGATAAGGGGAGTGGAAAACAGAGAGAACGACGGAGATAAGGGGAGTGGAAAACAGAGAGAACGACGGAGATAAGGGGAGTGGAAAACAGAGAGAACGACGGAGATAAGGGGAGTGGAAAACAGAGAGAACGACGGAGATAAGGGGAGTGGAAAACAGAGAGAACGACGGAGATAAGGGGAGTGGAAAACAGAGAGAACGACGGAGATAAGGGGAGTGGAAAACAGAGAGAACGACGGAGATAAGGGGAGTGGAAAACAGAGAGAACGACGGAGATAAGGGGAGTGGAAAACAGAGAGAACGACGGAGATAAGGGGAGTGGAAAACAGAGAGAACGACGGAGATAAGGGGAGTGGAAAACAGAGAGAACGACGGAGATAAGGGGAGTGGAAAACAGAGAGAACGACGGAGATAAGGGGAGTGGAAAACAGAGAGAACGACGGAGATAAGGGGAGTGGAAAACAGAGAGAACGACGGAGATAAGAGGAGTGGAAAACAGAGAGAACGACGGAGATAAGAGGAGTGGAAAACAGAGAGAACGACGGAGATAAGAGGAGTGGAAAACAGAGAGAACGACGGAGATAAGAGGAGTGGAAAACAGAGAGAACGACGGAGATAAGAGGAGTGGAAAACAGAGAGAACGACGGAGATAAGAGGAGTGGAAAACAGAGAGAACGACGGAGATAAGAGGAGTGGAAAACAGAGAGAACGACGGAGATAAGAGGAGTGGAAAACAGAGAGAACGACGGAGATAAGAGGAGTGGAAAACAGAGAGAACGACGGAGATAAGAGGAGTGGAAAACAGAGAGAACGACGGAGATAAGAGGAGTGGAAAACAGAGAGAACGACGGAGATAAGAGGAGTGGAAAACAGAGAGAACGACGGAGATAAGAGGAGTGGAAAACAGAGAGAACGACGGAGATAAGGGGAGTGGAAAACAGAGAGAACGACGGAGATAAGGGTAGTGGAAAACAGAGAGAACGACGGAGATAAGGGTAGTGGAAAACAGAGAACGACGGAGATAAGGGTAGTGGAAAACAGAGAACGACGGAGATAAGGGTAGTGGAAAACAGAGAGAACGACGGAGATAAGGGTAGTGGAAAACAGAGAGAACGACGGAGATAAGGGTAGTGGAAAACAGAGAACGACGGAGATAAGGGTAGTGGAAAACAGAGAACGACGGAGATAAGGGTAGTGAAAAACAGAGAGAACGACGGAGATAAAGGTAGTGGAAAACAGAGAGAACGACGGAGATAAGAGTAGTGGGAAACAGAGAGAACGACGGAGATATGAGTAGTGGAAAACAGAGAGAACGACGGAGATAAGTGTAGTGGAAAAGAGAGAACGACGGAGATAAGAGTAGTGGAAAACAGAGAGAACGACGGAGATAAGAGGAAAAGAGAAAGAACGACAGAGATAAGAGGAGGAAAAGAGAGAGAACGAAAGAGAAGGGGGGAAGAGAGAAAGAACGACAGAAATAAGAGGGGGGAAAAGAGAGAGAACGACAGAGATAAGAGGAGTGGAAAGAGGGAGAATGACGGAGATAAGAGGAGTGGAAAGAGGGAGAGAACGACAGAGATAAGAGAGAGAGAACGACAGAGATAAGAGGAGTGGAAAGAGAGAGAGAACGACGGAGATGAGGAGTGGAAAGAGAGAGAGAGCGACAGAGATAAGATGGGGGGAGAAAGAACGACAGATATAAGAGGGGGGGAAAGAGGGAGAACGACAGAGAAGAGAGAGAAAGACAGAGATAAGAGGGGGGGAAAGAGAGAACAACAGAGATACGAGGGGGGGAAAGAGAGAGAACGACAGATATAAGAGGGGGGGAAAGAGGGAGAACGACAGACAAGAGAGAGAAAGACAGAGATAAGAGTATTGGAAAACAGAGAGAACGACAGAGATAAGAGGAGTGGAAAACAGAGAGAACGACGGAGATAAGAGTAGTGGAAAGAGAGAGAGAACGACAGAGATAAGAGGAAAAGAGAAAGAACGACAGAGATAAGAGGAGGAAAAGAGAGAGAACGAAAGAGAAGGGGGAAGAGAGAAAGAACGACAGAAATAAGAGGGGGGAAAAGAGAGAGAACGACAGAGATAAGAGGAGTGGAAAAGAGAGAGAACGACGGAGATAAGAGGAGTGGAAAGAGGGAGAATGACGGAGATAAGAGGAGTGGAAAGAGGGAGAGAACGACAGAGATAAGAGTGGAAAGAGGGAGATAAGAGAGAGAGAACGACAGAGATAAGAGGAGTGGAAAGAGAGAACGACGGAGATGAGGAGTGGAAAGAGAGAGAGAGCGACAGAGATAAAATGGGGGGAGAAAGAACGACAGATATAAGAGGGGGGAAAGAGGGAGAACGACAGAGAAGAGAGATGACGACAGATGGGGGCTGGAGAAAAGAGGTGGTGGAGGACAGAGAGATGGGGGGTAGAGAGGACAGCGAGATGGGGAGGGAGAGAAGGACAGAGAGAAACAGAGAGGGGGAAAGGGAGAAATAGATGGGGGGGAAGGGAGAAACATAGATGGGGGGGAAAGTGGGAACGACAGAGAGAAACAGAGGGAAAAGAGATGGGGGGAATAGAGAGAGAGGAGGTCAGGGATATGGGAGAGAGAAACAGATGGGGAAGAGAGAAGAGGGAAACGAGAGAGAGAAAAGGACAGAGGGAGATTGGAGAGACAAAAAGAGATGTAGGGAAAAGAGGGAGAAGGACAGAGGAGAGATGCAAACAGAGAGAGAAAGAATAGTCATTAGAAATCTGAGATGGAGGGATAAAAATAGAAAAGAGGTCAGGGAGAGAGGGACGGGGAGAGAGAGAGAGAGAGAGGGAGGGAGAGAGGGAGGGAGGGAGGGAGAGAAGACCAACTAAGCGTAGAAATAGTAATGTATTCAATAACACACATGGGTTTCATCTAGAGGTCGACCGATTTAATCGGCATTTTAATTAGGGCCGATTTCAAGTTTTCATAACCATCGGTCATCTGCCTTTTTGGACGCCGATTATGGCCGATTACATTGCAATCCACGAGGAGGCTGCGTGGCAGGCTGACCACCTGTTACGCAAGTGCAGCATCAAAAGGACCTTGTGGCTGAAGGAGCCACGGTAAGTTACTAGCTAGCATTAAACTTATCTTATAAAAAAAACAATCAATCTTCACATAATCACTAGTTAACTACACATGGTTGATGATATTACTAGTTTAACTAGCTTGTCCTGCGTTGCATATAATCAATGCGGTGCCTGTTAATTTATCATCGAATCACAGCCTACTTCAACTTCGCCAAACGGGGGATGATTTAACAAAAGCGCATTCGCGAGAAAATGCACAAATGTACCTAACCATAAACATCAACGCCTTTCTTAAAATCAATACACAGAAGTATTTTTTTTTTTTTTTTAAACCTGCATATTTAGTTAAAAGAAATTCATGTTAGCAGGCAATATTAACTAGGGAAATTGTGTCACTTCTCTTGCGTTCTGTGCAAGCAGAGTCAGGGTATATGCAGCAGTTTGGGCCGCCTGGCTCGTTGTGAACTGTGTGAAGACCATTTCTTCCTGACAAAGGGCGTAATTAATTTGCCAGAATTTTACATAATTATGACATAACATTGAAGGTTGTGCAATGTAACAGGAATATTTAGACTTAGGGATGCCCCTCGTTAGTTAAAACATGGAACGGTTTTGTATTTCACTGAAAGAATAAACGTTTTGTTTTCGAAATGATCGTTTCTGGATTTGACCATATTAATGACCTAAGGCTCGTATTTATGTGTTTATTATGTTATAACTAAGTCTGTGATTTGATAGAGCAGTCTGACTGAGCGGTGGTAGGCAGCAGCAGACTCGTAAGCATTCATTCAAACAGCACTTTCCTGCGTTTGCCAGCAGCTCGTCGCAATGCTTCAAGCATTGCGCTGTTTATGACTTCAAGCCTATCAACTCCCGAGATTAGGCTGCTGTAACCGGTGTGAAATGGCTAGCTAGTTAGCGGGGTGCGCGCTAATAGCGTTTCAATAGTGGTTCCCCTTGCTCTGCATGGGCCGCGGCTTTTGTGAAGCGATGGGTAACGATGCTTCGAGGGTGGCTGTTGTCGATGTGTTCCTGGTTCGAGCCCAGGTAGGGGCGAGGAGAGGGACGGAAGCTATACTGTTACACTGGCAATACTAAAGTGCCTATAAGAACATCCAATTGTCAAAAGCTTTATGAAATACAAATGGTAGAGAGAGAAATAGTTCTATAATAACTACAACCTAAAACTTCTTAACTGGGAATATTGAAGACTCATGTTAAAAGGAACCACCAGCTTTCATATGTTCTCTTGTTCTGAGCAAGGAACTTAAACGTTAGCTTTTTTACATGTCACATATTGCACTTTAAATTTCTTCTCCAACACTTTGTTTCTGCATTATTTAAACCAAATTGATTTATTTGAGATTAAATATATTTTTATTTAAGTTAAAATAAATGTGTTCATTGTTCATTCACTATTGTTGTAATTGTCATTATTACAAATATATATATAAATAAAAAATCGGCAGATTAATCGGTAGCGACTTTTTTTTGGTCCTCCAATAATCGGTATCGGCGTTGAGAAATCATAATCGGTCGACCTCTAGTTCTGTCCAGTGGCTAAAGTGTCTGTGTGGTTTCAAATGTATTATACTCCGACCAGAGCCAAAACAATGTGTTTTATTATTCTGTGTGTGTGATGGAAGGGCCTTGGTCAGGGACGTAACTAAGAAGCCCGGTGGTCACTCTGACAGAACTCCAGAGTTCCTCTGTGGAGATGGGAGAACCTTCCAGAAGGACAACCATCTCTGCACCACTCCACCAATCAGGCCTTTATGGTAGAGTGGCCAGACAGAAGCCACTCTTCAGTAAAAGGCACATGACAGCCCGCTTGTAGTTTGCCAAAAGGCACCTAAAGGACTCTCAGACCATGAGAAACAAGATTCTCTGGTCTAATGAAACCAAGATTGAACTCTTTGGCCTGAATTCCAAGTGTCACATCAGGAGGAAACCTGGCACCATCCCTCAGTGAAGCATGGTGGTGGCAGCATCATGCTGTGGGGATGTTTTTCAGCTGCAGGAACTGAGAGACTGGTCAGGATCGAGGAAAAGATGAACGGCGCAAAGTACAGAGAGAGTATTTTTTTATTTAACTAGGCATTTCAGTTAAGAACAATTTCCTATTTACAATGACGGCCTACCCCGGCCAAACCCGGACGACGCTGGGCCAATGGTGCGCCGCCCTATCGGACTCCCAATCACGGCCAGTTGTGATACAGCCTGGATCCTTGATAAAAACCTGCTCCAGAGCGCTGAGGACATCAGACTGGGGCGACGGTTCACCTTCCAACAGGACAAGGAAGCTAAACACACAGCCAAGACAATGCAGGAGTGGCTTTGGGACAAGTCTCTGAATGTCCTTGAGATGCCCAGCCAGAGCCCGGACTTGAACCCGATTGAACATCTCTAGAGAGACCTGAAAATAGCTGTGCAGCAACGCTCCCCATCCAACCTGACAGAGCTTGAGAGGATCTGCAGAGAAGAATGGGAGAAACTCCCCAAATACAGGTGTGCCAAGCTTGTAGCATCATACCCAAGAAGACTCAAGGCTGTAATCGCTGCCAAAGGTGCTTCCACAAAGTACTGAATAAAGGGTCTGAATACTTATGTAAATGTGATATTTCCAGTTTTTTTTTTATATAAATGTGTGAAAAATTATAAAAACATGTTTTTACTTTGTCATTATTGGGTATTGTGATGTCATTATGGGGTATTGTGATGTCATTATGGGGTATTGTGATGTCATTATTGGGTATTGTGTGTGTATATTTGAGTAATAAAAAACAATTTAATCAACAAACAAAAAAAGTTTGTAACGTAACAGAATGTAGGAAAAAATGCAAAGGGTTCTGAATACTTTCCGAATACACCGTAGATGTTGATTCATTCGTTCCTCATCCCTCATTCCTCCCTCCCTCCCTCCCTCCCTCCCTCCCTCCCTCCCTCCCTCTTTTCCCCTGAATGACAGGAGGAGGCCATACCAGAGTTGGAGATAGATGTGGACGAGCTGCTGGACATGCCTAGTGATGACGACAGAGGAGCCAGAGTTAAAGATCTCCTGGTAGACTGTTACAAACCTACTGAGGTACGTCAGTCCCACCGCCAGACGACCACAATGGAAATAAGTGTTTCAACGTTGGTGTGTTATCCTGAATGATTTTAAATGCATTGTATTCATGTTTGAATTGTGGTTTTTATTTGTCAAATATATTATTGTCCAGCAACAACCCCTAGTCCCTACCACCTAGACAAGGGCTCTCCAGGACTGACATTGAACAGCCTTGTTTTCGGTCTATGGGAGGTCTATGTGAGGTACCTAAGGGGCTTGGTGTTGTTTCTGGACGATCCTCTGTCGGTCTTTGAGTCCACCATTTTGAAAAGCCATTTTGTCTGTGTATGTTTTGCCTTTGTACTAATGGTGTGTTTTGTCCCTCTTCTCTCCCTGTAGGTGGTTGTTACTAATGGTGTGTTTTGTCCCTCTTCTCTCCCTGTAGGTGGTTGTTACTAATGGTGTGTTTTGTCCCTTTTCTCTTCCTGTAGGTGGTTGTTACTAATGGTGTGTTTTGTCCCTCTTCTCTCCATGTAGGATGTTGTTACTAATGGTGTGTTTTGTCCCTCTTCTCTCCCTGTAGGATGTTGTTACTAATGGTGTGTTTTGTCCCTCTTCTCTCCCTGTAGGATGTTGTTACTAATGGTGTGTTTTGTCCCTCTTCTCTCCCTGTAGGATGTTGTTACTAATGGTGTGTTTTGTCCCTCTTCTCTTCCTGTAGGTGGTTGTTACTAATGGTGTGTTTTGTCCCTCTTCTCTTCCTGTAGGTGGTTGTTACTAATGGTGTGTTTTGTCCCTCTTCTCTCCCTGTAGGTGGTTGTTACTAATGGTGTGTTTTGTCCCTCTTCTCTCCCTGTAGGATGTTGTTACTAATGGTGTGTTTTGTCCCTCTTCTCTCCCTGTAGGTGGTTGTTACTAATGGTGTGTTTTGTCCCTCTTCTCTCCCTGTAGGATGTTGTTACTAATGGTGTGTTCTGTCCCTCTTCTCTTCCTGTAGGTGGTTGTTACTAATGGTGTGTTTTGTCCCTCTTCTCTTCCTGTAGGTGGTTGTTACTAATGGTGTGTTTTGACTTTGTACTAATGGTGTGTGTTGTCCCTCTTCTCTCCCTGTAGGATGTTGTTACTAATGGTGTGTTTTGTCCCTTTTCTCTTCCTGTAGGTGGTTGTTACTAATGGTGTGCTTTGTCCCTCTTCTCTCCCTGTAGGATGTTGTTACTAATGGTGTGTTTTGTCCCTCTTCTCTCCCTGTAGGTGGTTGTTACTAATGGTGTGTTTTGTCCCTCTTCTCTCCCTGTAGGTGGTTGTTACTAATGGTGTGTTTTGTCCCTCTTCTCTCCATGTAGGATGTTGTTACTAATGGTGTGTTTTGTCCCTCTTCTCTCCATGTAGGATGTTGTTACTAATGGTGTGTTTTGTCCCTCTTCTCTTCCTGTAGGTGGTTGTTACTAATGGTGTGTTTTGTCCCTCTTCTCTCCCTGTAGGATGTTGTTACTAATGGTGTGTTTTGTCCCTCTTCTCTTCCTGTAGGTGGTTGTTACTAATGGTGTGTTTTGTCCCTCTTCTCTCCCTGTAGGTGGTTGTTACTAATGGTGTGTTTTGTCCCTCTTCTCTCCCTGTAGGTGGTTGTTACTAATGGTGTGTTCTGTCCCTCTTCTCTTCCTGTAGGTGGTTGTTACTAATGGTGTGTTTTGTCCCTCTTCTCTCCCTGTAGGTGGTTGTTACTAATGGTGTGTTTTGTCCCTCTTCTCTCCCTGTAGGTGGTTGTTACTAATGGTGTGTTTTGTCCCTCTTCTCTCCCTGTAGGTGGTTGTTACTAATGGTGTGTTTTGTCCCTCTTCTCTCCCTGTAGGATGTTGTTACTAATGGTGTGTTTTGTCCCTCTTCTCTCCCTGTAGGTGGTTGTTACTAATGGTGTGTTTTGTCCCTCTTCTCTTCCTGTAGGTGGTTGTTACTAATGGTGTGTTTTGTCCCTCTTCTCTTCCTGTAGGTGGTTGTTACTAATGGTGTGTTTTGTCCCTCTTCTCTCCCTGTAGGTGGTTGTTACTAATGGTGTGTTTTGTCCCTCTTCTCTCCCTGTAGGTGGTTGTTACTAATGGTGTGTTTTGTCCCTCTTCTCTTCCTGTAGGTGGTTGTTACTAATGGTGTGTTTTGTCCCTCTTCTCTTCCTGTAGGTGGTTGTTACTAATGGTGTGTTTTGTCCCTCTTCTCTCCCTGTAGGTGGTTGTTACTAATGGTGTGTTTTGTCCCTCTTCTCTCCCTGTAGGTGGTTGTTACTAATGGTGTGTTTTGTCCCTCTTCTCTTCCTGTAGGTGGTTGTTACTAATGGTGTGTTTTGTCCCTCTTCTCTTCCTGTAGGTGGTTGTTACTAATGGTGTGTTTTGTCCCTCTTCTCTCCCTGTAGGTGGTTGTTACTAATGGTGTGTTTTGTCCCTCTTCTCTCCCTGTAGGTGGTTGTTACTAATGGTGTGTTTTGTCCCTCTTCTCTTCCTGTAGGTGGTTGTTACTAATGGTGTGTGTTGTCCCTCTTCTCTCCCTGTAGGTGGTTGTTACTAATGGTGTGTTTTGTCCCTCTTCTCTCCCTGTAGGTGGTTGTTACTAATGGTGTGTTTTGTCCCTCTTCTCTCCCTGTAGGATGTTGTTACTAATGGTGTGTTTTGTCCCTCTTCTCTCCCTGTAGGTGGTTGTTACTAATGGTGTGTTTTGTCCCTCTTCTCTCCCTGTAGGTGGTTGTTACTAATGGTGTGTTTTGTCCCTCTTCTCTCCCTGTAGGTGGTTGTTACTAATGGTGTGTTTTGTCCCTCTTCTCTCCATGTAGGATGTTGTTACTAATGGTGTGTTTTGTCCCTCTTCTCTCCCTGTAGGTGGTTGTTACTAATGGTGTGTGTTGTCCCTCTTCTCTCCCTGTAGGATGTTGTTACTAATGGTGTGCTTTGTCCCTCTTCTCTCCCTGTAGGACTTTGTGTCTGATCTACTGGATAAGATACGTGGCATGCAGAAACTCACCACCCCCCAGAAGAAATAACCTCAACCCTGAGTCACCCCTCCTCCTGCCTCCCGCCTCCCTCACTCACTCCAACCTCACCCCACAGAAGAAATAGGAGCTTGGCTTCCTCAGAGATGGAGGAGGAAGAGGGAGGAGGAGAGGAGAGAAGGAGCAGAGGAGTAAGATAGGTGATTGAAGCAGCCAATCAGATCTAAGCAGGGTGTATGATGTCATGTCCTGTGATTTTTATTTTAATGTTTTATTTAGTTTACATTTATTTAGATTACATTTTTTAAAGGGGTTTGTATTGTTGTTAAATGATCAAACGATCGTTCATATTTCTCATGTTAATGTGTGAACATTGCATACTATAATGTAGCTGTAAACCAAGCCCAGGATATATTCTGAGTTTTAGTACCTAAGCCCAGGATATATTCTGAGTTTTAGTACCTAAGCCCAGGATATATTCTGAGTTTTAGTACCTAAGCCCAGGATATATTCTGAGTTTTAGTACCTAAACCCAGGATATATTCTGAGTTTTAGTACCTAAACCCAGGATATATTCTGAGTTTTAGTACCCAAGCCCAGGATATATTCTGAGTTTTAGTACTCAAGCCCAGGATATATTCTGAGTTTTAGAAGGAGTCCCAAAATGGCATGTTATTTATTACCTTCTATAGTCCATTACATTTGACCAGGGCTCTGGTCCAAAGTAGTGGACTAGGTTTAAAGGGTGCCATTTGGTGATGGGAGCGGCTCCTATGCATAGTACAGTGTATATGTAGCTGTGTGTGTAGTCTCGACCACAGTGAAAACACACACCGGTGGACTTGACAAAGTGACCTTTTCTCTCTCTCTCTCTCTCTAGTTCTGTCTCTTTATCACTGTTTATTGTTCTGTCAGATACTTCATGTTCCATAATGTGCAGGTAAGGCCTTAGTCAGTGAGGACTCTTGTCTCTGAGACTCTGAGATCTCAGGAGACGAGTAAACCAATGAGGGAGGAGGGAGGGACGGAGGGGGCACTGGGTAGTGGAAAATGTGTCGATGTGTTCATCCAAATAGCCACACACACACACACACACACACACACACACACACACACACACACACACACACACACACACACACACACACACACACACACACACACACACACACAAAACACACACGCGCACACACGCACACACGCACACACACACACACACACACACACACACACACACACACACACACACACACTCAGGGAACAGCAGAAACACAGACCACAGCTGCTGCTCCTTCATACTCTCACACAGATGTGAACACTGGTTCACACACACACATAAACACACACTGGCGCTCTCTCGTCAACACACACACGGGAAGGAGGGGTGGGTATAATCATTGAGAGAGGGAGAGAGAATCAGAGGTCTTACTCTTCCTGGCTTGGCTGCCTCACAAGGCCTTAGTGTTGCCAATCATGCAGCTCTCTCACTCACCCCATGTCTCTCTGGCCCTCACTCCTTCCTCTGTCTCCTTCCCTCTCACTCACTCCCTCTCTCCTTCCCACCCTCCATCCCTCTCTCCTTCCCTCTCGCTCCCTCCCTCCATCCCTCTCCTTCCCTCTCACTCCCTCTCTCCTTCCATCCCTCTCTCCCTCCATCCCTCTCACTCCCTCTCGCCTTCCATCCCTCTCTCCTTCCATCCCTCCATCTCTTGTTTAATAACTGACGTTGCCTTAGGTCTATATTGAAGTTACAAACCAAATATAAGGAGACGTCCATTTTTAACAACAATTTTTTTAAACCACAAAAAAAAACCACAACAAAATGTTTTTCTCTTTGACTCATCCTCTTTTGTAATGGATGATCCTGTTGTTTAGGAAGAGGTCATGTAGAGGTCATCTACACCTCTTTATGTTCTTTAGATGTGAATATCTATTCTAGGTCAATTATTACTGTGTGTGTACTATTATAATACCTGGGGGTGCATCCCAAATGGAACCCTTTTCCCTATATAGTGCACTACTTTTGACCAGAGCCCTATGGCCAATGGAACCCTGTTCCCTATATAGTGCACTACTTTTGACCAGAGCCCTATGGCCAATGGAACCCTGTTCCCTATATAGTGCACTACTTTTGCGGCCTCCTTTCCAGGGGGTGTACTTGTACATCAAGCCGCCTCCCGCTACAGGAACAGGAAGTAGGACAGGAGCCTGTGGGTTGTTATGGCTCGGACATGGTTACTTACAGCACTAACCTAGCGGCTCTGGTCTAACGTAGTGCACTATATAGGGAACAGGGTTTCATTGGCCATAGGGCTCTGGTCTAACGTAGTGCACTATATAGGGAATAGGGTGCCAGCCCTGGTCAAAAGTAGTGCACTATATAGGGAACAGGGTTCCATTGGCCATAGGGCTCTGGTCAAAAGTAGTGCACTATATAGGGAACAGGGTTTCATTGGCCATAGGGCTCTGGTCAAAAGTAGTGCACTATATAGGGAACAGGGTTTCATTGGCCATAGGGCTCTGGTCAAAAGTAGTGCACTATATAGGGAACAGGGTTCCATTGGCCATAGGGCTCTGGTCAAAAGTAGTGCACTATATAGGGAACAGGGTTCCGTTGGCCATAGGGCTCTGGTCAAAAGTAGTGCACTATATAGGGAACAGGGTTTCGTTGGCCATAGGGCTCTGGTCAAAAGTAGTGCACTATATAGGGAATAGGGTGCCAGCTCTGGTCAAAAGTAGTGCACTATACAGGGAACAGGGTTTCATTGGCCATAGGGCTCTGGTCTAACGTAGTGCACTATAATAGGGGATAGGGTGCCAGCTCTGGTCAAAAGTAGTGCACTATATAGGGAACAGGGTTCCATTGGCCATAGGGCTCTGGTCAAAAGTAGTGCACTATATAGGGAACAGGGTTTCATTGGCCATAGGGCTCTGGTCTAACGTAGTGCACTATATAGGGGATAGGGTGCCAGCTCTGGTCAAAAGTAGTGCACTATATAGGGAACAGGGTTCCGTTGGCCATAGGGCTCTGGTCTAACGTAGTGCACTATATAGGGAATAGGGTTCCATTGGCCATAGGGCTCTGGTCTAACGTAGTGCACTATATAGGGAATAGGGTGCCAGCCCTGGTCTAAAGTAGTGCACTATATAGGGAATAGGGTGCCATCCCTGGTCTAAAGTAGTGCACTATATAGGGAATAGAGTGCCAGCCCTGGTCTAAAGTAGTGCACTATATAAGGAATAGGGTGCCATTTGAGAAGCGGTCCCTGATAGCCTGTTGTTGAGTGTCAGACATTTTTTTTTTTTTTTACTGTACGACAATTTTGAATATTGAAATGCTGTTTTAGAAGTGATGTGTTTTAATAAAAAAAAAAGAACAAAAAAAAGAAACTGAAGAACAAAAATGTAGCGATGGGTTTTTTGTTTTTGTTTTACCACAATGCTGTTACACTTTTATGCAACTTTAATAAAAAATATGTTTAAAGGGTGTGTGTGTGTTCATGTGGTGGGTGTGACAACACATGATGACACTGGAAATGGGTTTAACACCCCCTGCAGGATGTTAGTCAGGATGTAACTACTGCAGCTAATGCATCCATACTGTCTTCACAACCCAGGGGGAGTAGTGTGTTTTTGTATCTCAAATAGCTTGTTTTTTTTTCTGGGACAAATTCCACTTCCAAATGCCAATAGAATAGAATGGGCCTATAGTGGCATCTTCCTCCTCAGCTCTCCGGATGTCCTCGTCGTCGTCGTCGGAGGCCTGTATCCACACCTAATAATAAGTACGTCCCACTTTTATAATGTACTGTATACTGAACCAAACTATTAACTCAACATGTAAAGTGATGGTCCCATGTTTCATGAACTGAAATGTAAAATCCCAGAAATGTTTCATACATACAAAAAAGCTTATTTCTCTAATTTGGTGCACAACTTTGTTTACATCCCCTGTTTGTGAGTATTTCTCCGTTGCCAAGATAATCCATCCACCGGACAGGTTTGGTATATGAAGGAGATGATTACACAGCTTCTTGCTGGCGTCAATAAAAGGCCACTCTTAAATGTGCATTTTTGTCACAACACAATACCACAGATGTCTCAAATTTTGAGGGAGCATGTAATTGAATGTTCATTTCTCTACCATGAGCCGCCTCCCAATGTCGTCTTAGAGAATTTGTCAGTACGTCCGATCGGCTTCACGACCGCAGACCGCGTGTAACCGCGCCAGCCCAGGACCTCCAGGTCTGGCTTCTTCACCTGTGGGATTGTCTGAGACCAGCCACCGGGACAGCTGATGAAACTGGGGGATTGTCTGAGACCAGCCACCCGGGACAGCTGATGAAACTGTGGGATTGTCTGAGACCAGCCACCCGGGACAGCTGATGAACCTGGGGGATTGTCTGAGACCAGCCACCCAGACAGCTGATGAAACTGGGGGATTGTCTGAGACCAGCCACCCAGACAGCTGATGAAACTGGGGGATTGTCTGAGACCAGCCCCCGGGACAGCTGATGAAACTGGGGGATTGTCTGAGACCAGCCCCCGGGACAGCTGATGAACCTGGGTTTTGCACAACCAAAGAATTTCTGCACAAACTGTCAGAATCCGTCTCGGGGAAGCTCGTCTGTGTGCTCGTCGTCCTCAACAGGGTTTTGACCTGTCGTTCCATTCACTCCATTCCAGCCATTATGAGTCATCCTCCCCTCAGCAGCCTCCACTGGTGTATATGCATAAATATGCATAAATATACAGAAATCCTTGAAAACACATACTATTTGTGACATTGGTTGAATTTCCACTGCTTCAAGAAACCCATTTTTTTTTTTTTTTTATGAACCTATTGGTTTTCGAGATCTCAATTCCGGCCTCTGATTGGTTAGGACAGTACAGTAATATCTCAGGATGGTTTCTATTGGCTGGGCAGGTATTAGAGCTCTGCATTGATTGGCTAGACTAGAATTTTAGAGTCCGGCAAAAGTAGCAGTAGAACTGATCTGCAACTAAAGGAAGTAGCCTAGTTTGAATATTGTTATAATATAACTGTACTTCATAGTATTGGAGTATAGAAGATACAAACCGTAAAAGGTAAGTAGGCGATTTTTGTTATTTATGCTGCATTTCCGTATTTTACTACCGTTTCTTATTTGGTCTACAGCCTAGTTGATCATCTGCCTATCTCTATCTACCTCTTCTTCATAATCCGCGCTAGAACAGCAAAGTGGCGTCCAAAAACAACCCGCTATTCCTCCGTCAATACGGTTTCATATTTGCATCATACATGGCAGCGGTGCTGTGAAAGAACTCGGGAAAACATTAAGGTTACTTGACTTTATATGCGAAATGATGACACTACGTTCGATATGGCTACAATGTAACAACTACCACCTCTGTCGCAGACAGGGAGAGTGATCTCGCATACGTTTGCTGTCAAAAGCAAATAAATGATCAATCCAGGAATTAGACGTTTGTCCGTTGGATAGCCTAATAAAACGATTTCAAATGCAATATTCGGTAAACATTTTTTTTGTATTCGTTTGGTCGCGAAAGGCCGCCGCCTCGGGAACAATTCCTACAGTATGATCTCAGGGCAGGCGACATCACGGAAGCCATACGGTAGCTCTCGAGTTGGAAGGACCATCCGGTGTAGTCTCTCGGATGACCACTGCGCCACCGGCCCGCCGCTAGCCTACTTTTGCTGTTGTTGACATACCGGTAAAATGACAGTAAGTAGACTATATTTCTATAATGGTATATTTCTGTCCCAAAAAAGCCTAGAAGATGGAAGATAAAGCTGGTAGGAATACTCATGGTTCTGACGATTTGTTGTCTACCGAATTGTTGATTATAGGGTGTAATTCATATTTGTGTATAAATGCATACATTAGGCCTATTTTGTAAATAGGTTACTATGTTACGCCTATATAGGTTATAAATATGGTATAAAAGTTCAAACTAGAATCGTGAGTTGCTACATACATTTTTGGACTTATAAATGAATTAATATAATCAATGAATGAAATACCAATTGATTATTGAAGAGTAGAACTGATAAATCCCTCATGAGCTTTGTTCAGCTGTCATACCCCATAATCAGAACCCCAAATATATAGTTTTTCTCTCCATTGTTTTTAAACAATGTAAATGTAAACAAACACTTTGTAGCCTTAAAACATGGCTAAAGGTGTACTTTTTATATGTGTAACCGTTCTGAAATAGCTAGCTAGTTAACGGTGCGTGCTAACCTAGTTCCCGTCTTTCTTTCCCCCATCTCGCTCTCTCTTTCTCTCAGTGATGCCGGCCCAGCCCTCCCTCAGAGAACCAGAGGAGGAGATGGAGGTGGAGGGAGAGAGTGAACTACCAGAGGCCAATGGAGAGATGGAGGAAGAGAGGGAGAGAGAGAGAAGAGAGGGGGAGGAGGAAACCATGGAGGAGAGCACAGAGGAGAGGGAGAGCGACTCGGACGATAGCGAGGAGGAAGAAGAGGAGGAAGAGGAAAGTTCAGGTAAGATAACTGTTGAATGATGAGAGGACAGTTTTCTCTTTAGTTTTTTTCCTTTTTAGACAATTTCTTTACTGACACGAAGAGCAACTAAAAGTCTCTCTCTCTCCCCCATTTCCCTGCTCTTTCTCTCTCGTTCTCTCCCTGCTCTTTCTCTCTCCCCCCTCTCCCCTACCCCCACCTCTCCCTCTCCCCCTCCCCTCCCTCTGTCTCTCTTTCTCTAGAGATGGATGATGAGGACTGTGAGAGGAGGAGAGGAGAGTGCCTAGATGAGATGTCAGACCTCGAGAAACAGTTCCTGGAACTGAAAGACAAGCAAGTCTCATTGATGGATTGATTCATCGGTTGATTGATTGGTTGTTCCAAGGCTTAGGAAAAGGCGTAACTTTTCTTCTTTAAGGGATAATCAACGAGGAGCTAAGGGTTTTAAGGAAAATAATAAACCACCTGGAAGGTGTGATCCACGACATGCTAGCGGAGTGGAACTAACCTTCCACGGAGTTGCATATTTTGCTACTAGAAACGTGTTAATTTGTAGGTGGAAATGTGTTCAACATCCACCAGAAGTGACAAAGCAACTTTACTAGATAAGCTACGGTAGTTACCGTTGTAACCAAACAAACAGACTTGCTAGTTTGGCTGACCAAGTCGACTTTTTTTTGCTTAAAAAAAAAACAAACAGCTCAGACAAAACTTGTACAAATGAACTATATCCGTTGAATTCTAACATGCAAATATACCGTGTGTTATAGGGAAATAATTCACGCTCTAGAATGCCCCAACGTAATTAGAGCAGTAAAAATACATGTTTTGTCATACCCGGAGTGCTGGTTGGCTGAAAGCCGTGGTACTTTTATAAACTGGGTGTTTCTAGCCCTGAATGCTGATTGGCTGACAGCTGTGGTATATCAGACTGTATACCACGGGTATGACAAAACATTTATTTTTACTGCTCTAATTACGTTGGTAACCAGTTTATAATAGCAATAAGGCACCTCAGGGGGTTTGTGGTATATGGCCAATATACCACGGCTAAGGGTTGTATCCAGGCACTCCACGTTGCGTCGCTCATAAGAACAGCCCTTAGCCATTGTATATTGGCCATATACCACACCCCCTCGTGCATTATTGCATAAATATATAATACAGAATATAGACTGATTGATTGACCGACCAATCTTGTGTGTGTGTGTGTGTGTGTGTGTGTGTGTGTGTGTGTGTGTGTGTGGTGCGTGTGTGTGTGTGTGTGTGGTGCGTGTGTGTGTGTGGTGCGTGTGTGTGTGTGTGTGTGTGTGTGTGTGTGTGTGTGTGTGTGGTGTGTGTGTGTGTGTGTGTGTGTGTGTGTGTGTGTGTGTGTGTGTGTGTGTAGGTTGTTCCGTGAGCGGTTGAACCAGGTTAAGGTGAAGCTAGATGAGGTGTTGACTGGTAAAGCAGGAGAATACAGAGGACCACTGGCAACACTACAACACAACATGACGCTACGCACACAGGTGGCAGGTACTACAACACTACTACTACACTACTACTACTACACTACAACACTACTACTACTACTACTACACTACTACTACTACACTACAACACTACTACAACAACACAACATGACGCTACGCACACAGGTGGCAGGTAACTACTACTACACTACTACTACACTACTACAACACTACTACTACACTACTACAACACTACACTACACTACTACTACACTACTACGCTACTACTACTACACTACTACACTACTACTACACTACTACGCTACTACTACCACACTACTACACTACTACACTAATACTACTACTACTACTACTACACTACTACTACCACCACCACACTACTACTGCACTACTACACTCCTACTACTACACTACTACTACTACTACTACTCTGCAACTACTACTAATACTATTACTACTACACCACCACACTACTACTACACCACTACACTACTACTACTACACTACTACTACTACTACTACTCTGCAACTACTACTAATACTATTACTACCACAACACTACTACTACTACTACTACACTACTACTACACTACTACTACACTACTACACCACTACTACACTACTACAACACTACTACTACTACTACACCACTACACTACTACTACTACACTACTACTACTACTACTACTCTGCAACTACTACTAATACTATTACTACCACAACACTACTACTACTACACTACTACTACACTACTGCACCACTACTACACTAATACAACACTACTACACTACTACTACACTACTAAAACACAACTACTACTACTACACTACTACATTACTACAACACTACTACTACTACTACTACAACAACACTACTACTACAACATGACTACTACTACACTACTACTACTACTACTACTACTACTACTACTCTGCAACTACTACTAATACTATTACTACTACACCACCACACTACTACCACACCACTACACTACTACTACTACACTACTACACTACTACAACACTACTACAACTGCTACTACTACTACAACACTACTACTACTACACTACTACACTACTACTACTACTACTACAACACTACTACTACCACCCTACTACTACTACTACACTAATACACCACTACTACTACAACACTACTACCACTACAAGTACACTACTGCTACAACACTACTACTGCTACTATTACACTACTACACCATTACTACTACACTACTACTACTACACTACTACAACACTACTACCACTACACTACTACCACCACACTACTACAGCACTACTACTGCTACTACTACTACTACTGCTACAACACTACTACAACACTACTACTACTACTACTACAACACTACTACTACACTACTACTACTACTACTACAACACTACTACTACTACTACTACTACTACTACTACTACTACTACTACAACACTACTACTACTACAACACTACTACAACACTACTACTACACTACTGCTACTACACTACTACAACACTACTACTACAACACTACTGCTACTACACTACTACAACACTACTACTACAACACTACTACTACTACTACTACAACACTACTAGTACTACACTACTACTACCACCACACTACTACACTACTACTACTACTACACTGCAAGTACACTACTACTACAACACTACTACTGCTATTACTACTAATACTACAACTACTACTACTACCACTCTGCAACTACTACTAATACTACTACTACTACTACTACACCACTACACTACTACTACACCACTACACGACAACTACACTACCACAACACTACTACTACTACTACTACTACTACTACTACTACTACTACACTACTACTACTACACTACTACTACACTACTACTACTACACTACTACTACACTACTAATACTACTACTACTACAACACAACATGACGCTATGTATCCAGGTTGCATGTAACTACTACTACTACTACTACTATTACACTACTACTACTATTACACTACTACTACTACTATTACACTACTACTACTACTATTACACTACTACTACTGGTACACTACTACTACTACTATTACTATTACACTACTACTACTACTAATTTTACTCTACTACTACTATTACACTACTACTACTACTATTACACTACTACTACTACTACTACTACTACTACGATTACACTACTACTACTACTACTACTACTACTACGATTACACTACTACTACTACTACTACTACTACTACTTTTACTCTACTACTACTACTATTACACTACTACTACTACTATTACACTACTACTACTACTACTACTACTACTACTACTACGATTACACTACTACTTATACACTACTACTACACCACTACTACTACTACACTACTACTACTACTACTACTACACTACTACTACTATTACACTACTACTATTATTAAACTACTACCACACTACTACTACTATACACTACTACTACACCACTACTACTACTACACTACTACTACACTACTGCTACTACAACAACACAATATCACACTACGCACACATGTGGCATGTAACTACTACTACTACTACTACTACTACTACTACTACTACTACGACTACACTACTACTATTACACTACTACTACTACTATTACACTACTACTACTACTATTACACTACTACTACTACTATTACACTACTACTACTACTATTACACTACTACTACTACTATTACACTACTACTACTACTATTACACTACTACTACTACTACTATTACACTACTACTACTACTATTACACTACTACTACTACTATTACACTACTACTACTACTATTACACTACTACTATTACACTACTACTACTACTATTACACTACTACTACTACTATTACACTACTACTACTACTATTACACCACTACTACTACTACTACTACGACTACACTACTACTATTACACTACTACTACTACTATTACACTACTACTACTACTACTATTACACTACTACTACTACTATTACACTACTACTACTACTACTACTACGACTACACTACTACTACTACTACTACTACTATTACACTACTACTACTACTATTACACTACTACTACTACTATTACGCCACTACTACTACTACAACAACACAACATGACGCTACACACATAGGTGGCAGCTAACTACTACACTACTGCTAATACTAGTACTAATACTAACAACTAATACTATGACTACTACCTCTACTACTAATACTAATACTAACAACTAATACTACGACTACTACGACTACAACCACTACTGCCACTACTACTACTGCTGCTACTACTACTACTACTGCTACAGTACTACCACTAATACTGCTACTACTACTACTACTATTACTAATGCTACAAACACTACTACTAATACTTCTGCTACACTACTACAACAACACAACATGACGCTACACACACAGGTGGCAGGTAACCACTACTACTACTGCTACCACTACTACTAATCCTAACATCTAATACTACGACTACAATCACTACTACGACTACAACCACTACTACAACACTACTACTACTACTACTACTACTACCACAAATACTACTACTACAGCTACTAATACTACAACCACTACTACCACTAATACTACTACCACTGCTACTAATACTACAACCAGCACTACTAATACTATTACCACTAACATTACTACTGCTACTGCTACTAATACTACAACCGCTACTACTAATACTGCTGCTACTCCTACCACTATTACTGCTTATACTACTACTATTACTACACTATTACTACTAATTCTACTACCACTGATACCACGACTACTACTACTACTATTACTTCTGCTATTAGCACTACTAATACTATGACTACAACCACTGATACTACTGCTACACTACTACTACTACTACTACTACTACTACACTACTACTACACTACTACAACACCACAACATGAAGCTACACACACAGGTCGCAGGTAACTACTACTAATACTAACAACTAATACTACGACTACAACTACTACTACTACTACTATGACTACAACCACTACTACTACTACTACTACCACTACTACCACTACTACTACTATTACTACACTCTTACTACTGCCACTAATACTACTGCTACTAATACTACAACCACAACTACCAATACTGCTGCTACTACTACTATTACTACACTATTACTACTACCACGACTACTACTACTACGACTACTATTACTACTGCTATTACCACTACTACTACAACTAATACTGCGACTACAACCACTGCTACTGCTACTACTAGTACTAATACTAATACTACAACTACAACCACCACTACTACTACTACTACTACTACTACTACTACTACTACACTATTACTACTACTACTACTAACACTAATACCATGACTACTACTGTGACTACTATTACTACTGCTACTCCTCCTACTATTACTAAACTATTACTACTACTGCTACTAGCACTACTAATACCACTACGGCTACAACCGCTACTACTACTACTACTACTAATACTATTATTACTCCATTTCTACTAATACTACTACGCCTACTACTACCACTACTACTACTACTATTGCTACTACTACTACCACTACTACTATTACTGCTACTACTATTACTACTACTACACTATTATTTCTACTACTACTAATACTACTACTACTACTATTATTGCACTATTACTAATACTACTACAACTAATACTACGACTACAACCACTGCTACTACTACTACTGCTACATTATTGCTACTACTACTACCATTACTAATACTACGACTACAACCACTCCTTCTACTACCACTACTGCTGCTACTACTACTACTATTATTGCTACACTTACTACTACTGCTACTAAAACTATGACCACAACCACTACGACTACTGCTACTACCACTAATAATACTACTACTACTACTACTACTACTACTACTGCTACTGCTACTACTACTACTACTACTACTATTACTACTACTACAGCACTATTACTACTACTACTACAGCACTATTACTACTACTACTACAGCACTATTACTACTACTGCTACTAAAACTATGACCACAACCACTACGACTACTGCTACTACCACTAATAATACTACTACTACTACTACTACTACTACTGCTACTACTACCACTACTACTACTACTACTACTACTACTACTACTACTACTACTACTACTACTACTACTACTACTACTACCACTAATACTACTACCACTAATACTACTACCACTAATACTACTACTACTACTGCTACTACTACCACTACTACTACTACTACTACTACTACTACTACTACTACTACTACTACTACAGCACTATTACTACTACTACCTCTGATACTACTGCTGCTGCTGCTACTATTAATTCTACTGATACTACTATTAAACTATTACTACTACTAGTACTATTACTACTGCTACTACTGCTACTTCTACTACTACTTCTACAACTACTGCCACTACTAATACACAACAACTACTACTATTATGACATATTATGCAGCTCTGCACACATTGTGGCTGATAATGAAATTACAACTTAACTTCTTTACTTACAATTAAACCTGAAGGCGAAATTAATACATTTTCTGTCGTTTTATTTAAATTATTTTTGAGTGTATTTTCTTGTTTCTCTCTCTCTGTGTCCAGGTGTGTACAGAGAACTGTGTCTGCAGGTGATCCAACACAGGTACGAGTGTGATCTACAGGGAGCTCGACAACATCTGGAGAGCGAGAGGACATTGTTGTTTGATGCTATGAAGACAGAACTGCTGGACAAGATCAGACGGCTGGAGGAGGATAGTCAGAGTGTCGACCTCACCTCAGGTACACAGACAGATGCAAGCGCATCAGAACTACACTACACGACCAAAAGTATGTGGACATCTGCTTGTCGAACATCTCATTCCAAAATCATGGGCATTAATATGGAGTTGGTTCCCCCACCTTTGCTGCTATAACAGCCGCCACTCTTTTGGGGAAGGCTTTCCACTTGATGTTGGAACATTGCTGCTATAACAGCCTCCACTCTTCTGGGGAAGGCTTTCCACTTGATGTTGGAACATTGCTGCTATAACAGCCTCCACTCTTCTGGGGAAGGCTTTCCACTTGATGTTGGAACATTGCTGCTATAACAGCCTCCACTCTTCTGGGGAAGGCTTTCCACTAGATGTTGGAACATTGCTGCTATAACAGCCTCCACTCTTTTGGGGAAGGCTTTCCACTTGATGTTGGAACATTGCTGCTATAACAGCCTCCACTCTTCTGGGGAAGGCTTTCCACTAGATGTTGGAACATTGCTGCTATAACAGCCTCCACTCTTCTGGGGAAGGCTTTCCACTAGATGTTGGAACATTGCTGCTATAACAGCCTCCACTCTTCTGGGGAAGGCTTTCCACTTGATGTTGGAACATTGCTGCTATAACAGCCTCCACTCTTCTGGGGAAGGCTTTCCACTAGATGTTGGAACATTGCTGCTATAACAGCCTCCACTCTTCTGGAGAAGGCTTTCCACTAGATGTTGGAACATTGCTGCTATAACAGCCTCCACTCTTCTGGGGAAGGCTTTCCACCAGATGTTGGAACATTGCTGGTATAACAGCCTCCACTATTCTGGGGAAGGCTTTCCACTAGATGTTGGAACATTGCTGCGGGGACTTGCTTCCGTTGAGCCTCAAGAGTATTAGTGAGGTCGGGCACTGATGTTGGGCGATTAGACCTGGCTCGCAGTCGGCGTTCCAATTCCTCCCAAAGGTGTTCGATGAGGTTGAGGTCAGGGCTCTGTGCACGGCAGTCAAGTTCTTCCACACCGATCTTGACAAACCATTTCTCTATGGACCTGGCTTTGTGCACGGGGCCATTGTCATTCTGAAACAGGAAAGGGCCTTTTCCAAACTGTTGCCACAAAGTTGGAAGCACAGAATTGTCTAACAACCCCAGACCATTATTCCCCCCCACCAAACTTAACACGTAGCACAATGCATTCGGGCGGGTAGCGTTCTCCTGGCATTCGCCAAACCTAGATTTGTCCTTCGAACTGCCAGATGGTGAAGCGTGATTCATCACTCCAGAGAACGCGTTTCCACTGCTCCAGAGTCCAATGGCTGCAAGCTTTACACCATTCCAGCTGATGCTTGGCATTGCACATGGTGATCTTAGGCTTGTGTGTGGCTGCTCGGCCATATGAACCCATTTCACGAAGCTCCCGACGAACAGTTCCTGTGCTGAAATTGGTTCCAGAGGCAGTTTGGAACTCGGTAGTGAGTGTTACAACCAAGGACGGACAATTTTTATGCACTTCAGCACTCAACGGGTGCATTCTGTGAACTTGTGTGGTCTACCACTTCGCAGCTGAGCCGTTGTTGCTCTTAGACGTTTCCACTTCACAATAACTGCACTTACAGTTGATCCGGGGGGGAGCTCTAGCAGGACAGCAATTTGAGATCTGAAGACACCTCTTCA